>NC_081552.1:193164097-193464097 GCF_963082655.1 Stomoxys calcitrans
ACCTCGAAACTTGGTGTCAGAGATTTTAGAATTAGCGCACAAGATCGAGGCGCTTGGAACGCTATTATACGTTTGGCCACTGGAACAAATATTCTGTAAAAGCCAATTAAAGAAAAGAAGAGGCTCAAGAAGTCAAAATCCCAGATCGATTTATACGGCAGCTATATCAGGTTATGAACCGATTTCAACCATATTTGGCACAATTGGTGGAAGTCATAAAGAAACAAGTCATACAAAATTTTAGCCAAATCGGATAGAAATTGCGACCTTTAGTGGCTCATGAAGTCACGACCCAAGGTCTTAGACGAATATTTCGAGGTTTTACAAACGGAATGACGAAATTAGTATACCGTCAATTATCGATTATCCCCGAAACCAGTGGAGATATTTTAGAACTCAATAGCACTTTTTGTAGGAATTGTTGAGCAGTATTGGAAATCGGAACACCAACGAAGGCGGCACTAACAAATTTTCGAAATATCGAGGTGACCACTTTTAGAGGCCTGCCAAAAAACGGCACGACAACCTAAGGCCTTGAAATTTTGCACAAGATCTCGCTAATACCTCAGCTCTATTCCAAATTTCAAAGAGATATCTCTACCCGTCCCACACGTCATATTTTTATGCCCCCCTACTATACGATAGGTGTATACTAATCTAGTCATTCCATTTGTAACACCCCAAAATATTGATCTAGGACCCCAAAAAGTATATATATTCTCGATCGTCTCGAAATTCTGATTCGAACTAGCCATGTCCGTCCGTCCATCTGTCGGAATCACGATGGCGGCCGAACGCGTTAAGTTAACCGCTTCAAATTTTGCACAGATACTTTATACTGATGTATGTTGTTGGGGATTGCAAATGGGCCATATCGGTTTAGTTTTGGATATAGCTCCCATATAAACCGATCTTCCGATTTGACCTCTTGAGCCCAAGGAAGCCACAATTTTTGTCCGATTTGGCTGAACTGTTGTACATAGTGTTCTGTTATTATTCTCAACAATTGTGCCAAGTTCGGTTCAAATCGGTCAAGAACCTGATATAGTTCCCATATAAACCGATCTCCCGATTCGACTTCGGGAACTGCTGGAAGGAGCAATTTTTATCCGATTTGGATGAAATTCTGCCATAGTGTTCAGTAATGACTTGCAACAACTGTGCAAAGTATGGTCCAAATCGGTCGAGAACCGTATATAGCTTCCATATAAACCGATCTCATGATTAGATTTCCGGAGCCCCTGGAAGGGGCAATTTTTTCCCAATTTTGCTTAAATTTTACAATTAGTGTTCTGTAATTCAACAACTGTGTCAAGTATGGTCCAAATCGGTCGAGAACCTGGTATAGCTCCCATATAACCCGATCTCCCCATTTGATTTCTAGAGCCCCTGGAAGCCGCAATTTTCATCCGATTTGGCTGAAATTTTGCACATAGTGTTTTGTAATGACATCCAACAACGGAGCCAAGTATGGTCCAAATCGGTCGAGAACTTGGTATAGCTCCCATATAACCCGATCTCCCCATTTGACTTCTAGAGCCCCTGGAAGCCGCAATTTTCATCTGATTTGGCTGAAATTTTGCACATAGTGTTTTGTAATGACATTCAACAACGGAGCCAAGTATGGTCCAAATCGGTCGAGAACCTGGTATAGCTCCCATATAACCCGATCTCCCCATTTGACTTCTAGAGCCCCTGGAAGCCGCAATTTTCATCCGATTTGGCTGAAATTTTGCACATAGTGTTTTGTAATGACATCCAACAACGGAGCCAAGTACGGTCCAAATCGGTCAAGAACCTGATATAGCTCCCATATAAACCGATCTCCCTATTTGACTTCTTGAGCCCATGGAAGCCACAATTTTCATCCGATTTGGCTGAAATTTTGCATGCGGTGTTCTGTTTTGACTTCCAACAATGGAGCCAAGTACGGTCCAAATCGGTCGAGAACCTGATATAGCTCCCATATAAGTTGATCTCCCGATTTGACTCCTTGAGCCCCTGGAAGCCGTAATTTTCATCCGATTTGGCTAAAATTTTGCACATAGTGTTCTGTAATGACTTTCGACGACTGCGCCAAGTCCGGTCCAAATTGGTCGAGAACCTGATAGAGCTCCCATATAACCCGATCGCCCCTTTTGACTTCAACTGTGTTATGTACGGTCCAAATCGGTCGAGATCCTGATATAGCTCCAATATAAGTCGATCTCCCGATGTGACTTCTTGAGCCCCTGGAAGCTAAAATTTTCGTCCGATTTGGCTGAAATTTTGCACATAGTGTTCTGTTATGACTTCCAACAACTGTGTTATGTACGGTCCAAATCGGTCGAGAACCTGATATAGCTCCCATATAAGTCGATCTCCCGATTTGACTTCTTGAGCCCCTGGAAGCCGCAATTTTCATCCGATTTGGCTGGGATTTTGCACATGGTGTTCTGTTTTGACTCCCAACAACTGTGCCAACTGTACGGTTCAAATCGGTCAAGAATATAATATGGCCCTCATATAAACCGATCTCCCAATGTGACTTCTTGAGCCCTTACAAGCCGCGTGTTTATCCGATTTGGCTGAAATTTTGCATATAGTGTCCTGTTATGACTCTCAACAACTGCGCCAAATACGGTCCAATTCGGTGTGGATTATTCAACGCACAGTGGAAGAAAGTTTTTTTTTTGACTTTCTTCCACTGTGCGTTGGGGCCATGTGCCATCATTCAGCCATCAGATTAACCGTTTCGCCAATTTGAGCTGATGTGAACAGAAAATTTTCTGATTTCTATACAAATTGGTCGGTGAGATGAAATTTGTTTTTCGGCGCAGTTGGCATAAATTTGAAACATTACAAATTTTCGCCAACCACTGTGCATCGGCGTAAGTGGCAAATGTGTCAAACACGTAATACACGCAACATTTCATATCCACACGCAGCGATCTCGAACAGCATATGAAACACCATGCATGGAACTCAAGGAACAACTCGGGAGGACTACTCAAGCAGTGTTTTTTAAAAACAAAAAACTGTAGCGGATGTGGTGGTCCTTGCTAGATGTGAGTAGCTGCAAGGGCAAAGTCTACTTCCAGTTGGGTACCATGCCTGATGTCGTTCATAGTGATGACAATGATGCCATAAAGATTTTTTTTCCCCATTTTTTTCCAACAAAATGACAAAGTGACACTTTAGTTAATCTTTTACAGCAGACTTAAATAAGACCCCAACAATGGACGAGTTTTTATAAAACCAAACCAAGAACTGAATAAAATGACATTTCCTTAAAGAGTCAAAAGGCAACAAGACTGACTATATGTTGTATACTCTTCGACAATCATTCATGGGGTGAATAAAGAAGTAGACAAATTCAAAAATTTATTGACTAAAATTAATATGACCACAAAAAATTGATCATAAAAGCAGCAAATAAAACATTCGAATGGTTTTATTGTTTTTTTTGTTTCTTCCCCTTTTAGCAATGAATGATGATGACATAAAAATCTACAAACACTCAAGGGATTTGTAGTTTGCTTGAACCTGTTTGCATTTTAGAGACTTTGTAAATTTCTGTGTGGGCGTTTTATTGACTGACTAGGAGAAGTTTGTGTAAAGCCCCGAAATACAAAGCCAACATCTTAAAGACATCTATCATCAAGCATTGATACGCTTCGCTTTAGGTTTAGGGACTACGCCAATGAACGAATAAACGAACAACGAATGTCATGTTAATTTATAGACGAAAAAAAAAGAAAACAGGTATGATTAGCGGAATGAATGGCAACTAGCCTTCAGGTCTCCATATTTATTTCATAAATTGATATTGGCATCGGGGCGGTCAGCAAAGGTGTGATATCTTCCATCCTCTCTTGACAAATGATCTGTCAAAAATTTTAATTGTAGCTTTGAAGTGCTTAAGCGATTATATTCCCTATACACATTAAAAACAGTCTTGGTGTTGTTGCAGGTGGTTAATTTGATCCACAAATAAGTCCCATTTTTCGAAGTAGAGAGAGGTATGCGATGCAGAGATAGTGGTAAAACAGTTGTTAATCTGACCCCTGTCGCTTTAATGAAATGTTCTTGGGAAAATTTGCAATTGGATGTGATAAACGTATGTCCAGAGTGTGTCCCAGTCGAACTCTAAGAAGATCTAGCCATGTCCGTCCGTCTGTCTATTGAAATCAAGCTACAGTCTTTAAAAATAAAGATATTGAGATGTAACTTTGCACAGATTCTTCTTTTGCCCATAAACAGGTTAAGTTCGAAGATGGGCCATATCGGACTATATCTTGATATAGCCCCCATATAGACCGATCTCTCGAATCAAGGTCTTAGGTCATAAAAGCCACATTGCTTATCCGATTTTGCTGAAATTTGGGACAGTGAGTTGTGTTAGGCGCTTCAATATGCATCTTCAATTTGACTCAGATCGGTCCAGATTTGGACATAGCAGTCATATAGACCGATCCGCCAATTTAAGGTCTTAGGCCCATAAAAGCCACATTTATTGTCCGATGTCGCCGAAATTTGGGACAGTGAGTTATGTTAGGCCCCTCAACATCTTTCTGCAATATGGCTTAGATCGCTTCAGATTTGGATATAGCTGTCATATAGACCGATCCGTCGATTTAAGGGTTTGAGCCCATAAAAGGCACATTTATTGTCCAATTTTGCTGAAATTTGGGACAGTATGTTGTGTTGGGCCCTTCGACATCCTTCTTCAATTTGGCCCAGATCGGTTCAGATTTAGATATAGCTGCCATATAGACCAATCTCTCGATTTAAGGTTTTGGGCGCATAAAAGCCACATTTATTGTCTGATGTCGCCGAAATTTGGGACAGTTAGTTGTGTTAGGCCCCTCGACATCTTTCTGCAATATGGCCTAAATCGGTTCAGTTTTGGATATAGCTGTCATATAGACCGATCTCTCGATGTAAGCCTTAGACTCATAAAGGGCGCATTTATTGTCCGATATCGCCGAAATTTGGGACAGAGAGTTGTGTTATGCCTTTCAATATTCTTCTTCAATTTGGCTCCGATCGGTACAGATTTAGATACAGCTGTCATATAGACCGATCTCTCGATTTAAGGTTTTGGGCCCTTAAAAGGCGCATTTATTATCAGATATGGCTGAAATTTGGGACAGTGAGTTGTGTTAGGCCCTTCGACATCCTTCTTCGATTTGGCTAAGATCGGTCCTGATTTAGATATAGCTGCCATATAGACCGGTCTCTCGATTTAATGTCTTAGGCTCATAAAGGGCGCATTTATTGTCCGATTTCGCCGAAATTTGAGACAGTGAGTTTTGTTAGGCCCTTCGACATCATTCTTTAATTTGGCTCAGATCGGTCCAGATTTAGATATAGCTGCCATATAGACCGATCTCTCGATTTAAGGTTTTGGGCCCTTAAAAGGCGCATTTATTATCAGATATGGCTGAAATTTGGGACAGTGAGTTGTGTTAGGCCCTTCGACATCCTTCTTCGATTTGGCTAAGATCGGTCCTGATTTAGATATAGCTGCCATATAGACCGATCTCTCGATTTAAGGGTTTGGGCCCATAAAAGGCACATTTATTGTCCAATTTCGCCGAAATTTGGGACAGTGAGTTGTGTTAAGCCCCTCGACATCCCTCTTCAATGTGGCCCAGATCGGTTCAGATTGGGATATAGCTAACGAGCTCTTGATTTAAAGTCTTGGCCCCATAAAAGACACATTTGTAAACTAATTTCGCTGAAATTGGACACAGTGACGTATGTTAGGCTTTTCGACATCCGTGTCGTATATGATTCAGATCGTTGTATATTTGCATATGGCTACCAAAAAGACCAATATTTTGTTCTAGAAAATTGAACAATGACTTGTACTTCTGAGACCACTCAACATCCGTGTCGAATTTGGTCCAAATCGGACCATATTTCGATAAAGCTGCTATGGGAGCATAAATTAAGCATTTTTCACCGCATTATGACGAAAGATGGTTTACATATATACCCGAGGTGGTGGGTATCCAACAGCTTTTTATCCAACGCAAATTTGCCCTGAATATTTCATTATGAAACAGGGCAGGCAAACTTCTCACATATCAATGAGCGCTGTCCTATTAAAGGTTAAGCTCAATGATAAGCTTATGAAACGGAGGTCTTTCATAGCCGAGCCCTTGAATCGGACTGCACTCATTGATATGTGAGAAGTTTGCCTCTGTTCCTTAGTGGAATGTTCATGGGCAAAATTGGCATTTGCCATACCATTTTTCCAAAAGGCATAATACCTCACAAATGTCCCCATCATGAGGAGGGGAAACCACCACAGAGAATGTGTTTCTGATGTTCACGCCAGGTTTAAAATCCAGGGGTTCAGAGTGATATGATAACATCTGCGCTATCGGCGTTCAGCGTCATAGGCGGACATGATAACCTCTGCGCTTCGGTGGCCTCCAAAGTAAACATATGCCTTTTAACTAAAATGATTTGTGGACATTCTTGGCAGCATCCATGGTGTTGGGTTCCCCAAATTCGGCCCTGCCGATCTTTGCACACTTTTACTTATTTGTTTAGTTAACAGCTGTTTTCTGTTAAATTTTAAACTTCATAGAACTTTCTCAATGCCGCTCTACTATCGCTATATATGATTGATACACCACATTCAATTTTTTTTTTTTCATTTCGAACCAATTCTCTAGTCAAGTCATTAATCAAGTTTCTCAGTCCATTAAAAATTCGAAACAATCTCAAAGTGCATTAGTTGCCTGTGCTTGCACTCGAACAAAGTTTTGGGATTTTATCAAATGTCGTTATCAAAAACTAACACCAAATTAAAAAAAAAAGAAAACATCTTGCCTTGGAGGCCAAAGCGGAAGTGGAAAGCCAACAGCGACACCAAGACCAACCTTGCATCGATGTTAAATTACTCTTTAATATTCCATCAGAAAAAAAACTCCAGTTCTGAAGGATGAAGAGTAAAAAGTCAACCTGTAAGTGCATGAGAAACTTTACTACTCGTTAAACTGGCTGAAGCTCTCGGAATTTGCCCCGTTAATGGAATAGTGGAGTTTTGCGGCTGCTGTTGGGCGCATGGGGGCTAGGAGCAGCCACTTGGGTGTTGGTTTGTAATCAAATAAAAGTTAATGGAAAAAGTTTAAATGAGATTTTTGATATTTCTTAACCAAATACACTAACAGGCTAGGCTAAGAAAAACCAACAGCCAAGAAGTGAAAAAAGACAGTGGGAAAAGCAAAAATTTGAAGAGAGGGAAAATGGCTAAGCTAGTTGATATGTAAAGAGAGAGTAAGTCTTTACTGCTCATAAAAAGAAAGAAATGTGGAGAGACCTCCAAATGTAGCCATTTACAGATTCTTTGCTATTCTGCTCTGCAGAGGCCAATTTGTTGCAAAATTAAATTTGCCCCAGCTGCCAGCAAATGGCAAATAGAGGAGAAATCGCTCCACTCAACTCAACTTAAACTAAACCACGATGGCTTAAAATCATAATCCCTAAGACTTACAATGGCAAAACCATCACAATGTTGTCTGTACGTTTAGATAGATGGTGTGATGGATACACTTAGCCAGGCAGTAGCTTTGTAATGCTTTTCCTCACTATTTGCAATTTGCCATTTTTTTTTTTTTTGCCATATTCCCATTTTTTTTCTTCCTCGTCTTGTATTTTTCCTGCCTTGCGGCAGTATATTTGATTTTAAGTGAAACTACTGTGGCGCATCTACGCTTTAAGAATATGCTGTGTGAACTCAACGCTTTGATTATTAAAGAAAGGCGTTGCCGCACTGCCAAATGCTTCATGTTTGTGATTGACTATCTTTTGCATAAAAATATGCGTGATTTTTATACCCTCCACCATAAGATGGGGGGTATACTAATTTCGTCATTCTGTTTGTAACTACTCGAAATATTCGTCTGAGACCCCATAAAGTATATATATTCTTGATCGTCGTGACATTTTATGTCGATCTAGCCATGTCCGTCCGTCTGTCCGTCCGTCCGTCTGTCTGTCGAAAGCACGCTAACTTCCGAAGGAGTAAAGCTAGCCGCTTGAAATTTTGCACAAATACTTCTTATTAGTGTAGGTCGGTTGGTATTGTAAATGGGCCATATCGGTCCATGTTCTGATATAGCTGCCATATAAACCGATCTTGGGTCTTGACTTCTTGAGCCTCTAGAGTGCGCAATTCTTATCCGATTGGAATGACATTTTGCACAACGTGTTTTGTTATGATATCCAACAACTGTGCCAAGTATAGTTTAAATCGGTTCATAACCTGATATAGCTGCCATATAAACCGATCTTGGGTCTTGACTTCTTGAGCTTCTAGCGTGCGCAATTCTTATCCGATCAGAATGAAATTTTGCACGACGTGTTTTGTTATGATATCCAACAACTGTGCCAAGTATGGTTCAAATCGGTCCATAACCTGATATAGCTGCCATATAAACCGATCTTGGGTCTTGACTTCTTGAGCCTCTAGAGTGCGCAATTCTTATCCGATTGAAATGAAATTTTGCACGACGTGTTTTGTTATTTTATCCAACAACTGTGCCAAGTATGGTTCAAATCGGTTCATAACCTGATATAGCTGCCATATAAACCGATCTTGGGTCTTGACTTCTTGAGCCTCTAGAGGGCGTAATTCTTATCCGATTTAAATGAATTTTTGCACGTAGTATTTCGTTATGATATCCAACAACTGTGCCAAATATGGTTCAAATCGGTCCATAACCTGATATAGCTGTCATATAAACAGATCTGGGGATTTGACTTCTTGAGCTTCTAGAGGGCGCAATTTCTATCCGATTTGGCTGAAATTTTGCATGACGTATTTTATTTTTACTTTCAACAACTGTGCCAAGTATGGTTCAAATCGGTTCATAACCTGATATAGCTGCCATATAAACCGATCTTGGGTCTTGACTTCTTGAGCCTCTAGAGGGCGTAATTCTTATCCGATTTGAATGAATTTTTGCACGAAGTATTTCGTTATGATATCCAACAACTGTGCCAATTATGGTTTAAATCGGTCCATAACCTGATATAGCTGTCATATAAACAGATCTGGGGATTTAACTTCTTGAGCTTCTAGAGGGCGCAATTCCTATCCGATTTGGCTGAAATTTTGCATGACGTATTTTATTTTTACTTTCAACAACTGTGTCAAATAAGGTTCAAATCGGTTCATAACCTGATATAGCTGCCATATAAACCGATCTGGGATCTTGACTTCTTGACCCCTAGAGGTCGCAATTATTATCCGATATGCCTTAAATTTTGTACGACGGATCCTCTCATGACCATCAACATTCGTGTTTATTATGGTCTGAATCGGTCTATAGCCCGATACAGATCCCATATAAATCGTTCTCTCTATTTTACTTCGTGAGCCCCAATGGGCGCAATTCTCATACGAATTGGCTGAAATTTTACACAGGTCTCCAACATATAATTTAATTGTGGTCCAAACCGGACCATATCTTAATATCGCTCTAATAGCAGAGCAAATCTTTTCTTATATCCTTTTTTTCCTAAGAAGAGATGCCGGGAAAAGAACTCGACAAATGCGATCCATGGTGGAGGGTATATAAGATTCGGCCCGGCCGAACTTAGCACGCTTTTACTTGTTAATTTTAACATGCGCCTAGAGGTATGCAAGGTTTTTTAGCGGTGCTACAAACAAATACATATACAATTAGAATTATTTAGGGGGAAATCTTGAATTTAATAAATTCGATTGAGACTAGTTTAACATACGATAACTCTAGCTTAATTATGATGACCATGCTTTTGGTAGTTGCGATTTTTAACAAGTAAAAGCGTGCTAAGTTTGGTCGGGCCGAATTTTATATACCCCACATCATGGATCGCATTTGTTAAGCTTTATGCCCGATATCTTTTTATAGCCAAATAAAAGATAAGGGATAAGAATTCCTCTGCTATTGGAGCTATATCAGGTTATGGCCCGAATGCTTGCTTTGGATTGTGAACACCTTCGTAGTCAGTCATTCTCAGTCAAATCGTATAAGAATTGCGCCATATATGGGCTGAAAAGGTTAAAATCGGGAAATTGGTTTACATGGGAGCTATATCAGGTTTTACATCAATTCAGACCATATTTGGTAAGTATGTAAAAGTTCATAGGAGAAGTCATTGTGCAAAATTTCTGGGAAATCAGACTAGAAAAAGTGCAATCGGGGACCCCAAATTTTTACATAGGTTTTGTATTCTATCCTCAAGTACATTTCATTTGAATCCCATTTGTGCCGATTGGCCTTCATGACCATATGGGGGTGGTTTTTTGTGTGGGGCGGCCTCCTTGGTATTTGACCCTAAATTTTTATAGCATTTTCGGTTTCTACTTCCAATTACCTTTCATTTGATATCCATATTGCCCCAATTGGTAAACATGCCATTCTCGGGCGGCCCCTGACTCTTGGGGTCAAATTGTTATACCAAATTCGTAGACTACTTAAAATTACCTTTCATTTGATACCCATATTGTCTCACCCGGTAAACATGTCCGTTTAGGTGGGTTTTGGATAGGGCGTCCCCCACGGTTATTTGAACCCAAAGTTGTATACCAACTTTGTGTTGTATGCGGGTTACCACAAGAAGGCATTCCAAATTTCATTTAATTCTATGCATTCATCTCCGAGAGCTGGCATTGTTGAAATTGTGGTAAGGTGGAGGGTCCTCCTACCTATTTTCACCGGGAGGCCAAACTTTTCTATCTGCATTGTCATGAAAATCGGTTCAGCCATTTTTATCCACCACCATAGGATGGGGGTATACTTAATTAGCCGTTCCATTTGTAACACCTCGAAATTTTCGTCAAAGACCCCATAAAGTATTTGGAGTCTTGATCGTCCCGACGTTCTGAGTCGATCTAGCCATGTCCGTTCGTCTGTCGAAATCACGATAGCGGTCGAATGCGTAAAGCTAGCTGCTTGAAATTTTGCATAGAAACTTTATATTGATGTAGGTCACTGGGCAATGTAAATGGGCCATATCGGTTCAGATTTAGATATAGCCCGCATATAAAACGATCTCCCGATTTGACTTCTTGAGCCCTTTTGTTTGGATTTGGCTGAAATTTTGCATGTAGTGATCTGTTATGACTTCCAACATCTGTGCTTAATATGGTTCAAATCGGTCTATAGCCTAATGTAGCTCCCATATAACCCATCTGCCGATTTAACTTCTTGAGCCCTTACAAGCCGCAATTTTTGTTCGATTCAACTGAAATTTTGCATTTGGTGTTCCATTTTGATTTCCAACAACTGTGTCAAGTACGGTCCGAATCGGTCTATAAGCTGATATAGCTCCCACATAAACCGATCTTCCGATTTGACTTCTTCAGCCCCTGGAAGCCGCAATTTTAATCCGATTTGGCTAAAAATTTGCACATAGTGTTCTGTTATGACTTTCAGGGTTAAGGGGGTGGGCGGCTGCCTATTACTTGGGCCTCATTTATAATGTTATACTCGTAAACTACGTTCGAATACTTTTCATTTGAGTCGCCTACGGGCAGGATCAACCAATATGCCCATATGGGGTAGTTTTAGGGTTTGGGGCGGCCCGATGGGTATTTAGACTCAAATTTAAATACAATACTCGTATTCTACTCTCCAATACCTTTCATTTGATACCTATATTGTCCCGATCGGTCTACTTTTGATTATGGGTTGTTTTTTCGGCATAAGGGGAGGGTCCGTCCCCCTTCCGTAATCAATAAATTATAAAGCCTATTCCTATTTCCTGACCATATTCGTAATCTTCTCCCGAATACCTTTCATTTGAGTCCCATATTGTCATGATAGTCAAATAAACCTATTTTAAGGGGTTTTGGGGCTGGGGCGTCCCCCTAGGTACTTGGACCCAACTTTAATTATGAAATTCGTACTCTACTCTTGAATGCCTTTCATTTGAATCCCATATTGTCTTGATCGGTCCACTTTTATTTTCGGGTAGTACTTTTGGGGTAAGGGGGAGGGTCCGCCCCCCTCCCGATATCAAAAAATTATATATCCTATGTTTCCTTCCAGACCAATCTATACAACCTGCGAAAATTTCAAGGAAAACGTTTTAGTCGTTTTGGAGTGTATACGGAACAAACAAACAAATTAAATTTTATATATAAGATATATAGGGGAGGCCACCGTAGCGCAGAGGTTACCATTTCCGCCTATGACGCTGAACGCCTGGGTTCGAATGCTGGCAAGATCATCAGAAAAAATTATCAGCGGTGGTTTTCCCCTCCTAATGCTGGCAACATTTGTGAGATACTATGCCATGTAAAACTTCTCTCCAAAGAGGTGTTGTACTGCGGCACGCCGTTCAGACTCGCCTATAACAAAAAGGGCCCCTTATCATTGAGCTTAAACTTGAATCGGACTGCACTCATTGATAGGTGAGAAGTTTGCCCCTGTTCCTTAGTGTAATAATGTTCATGGGCAAAATTTGCAATATAAGATATAGATTTTTGCTGGAAAGTTCCATGTGTCTCAAATATAGCATTCGCTGCCCAATCTTATGCAAATTCTAAAGATCCTCTTGTGTATGAAGAGGAAACGGCGCAAGTTAATCTAGGTTGAAATGAAACCTTTCTCAAACACAGTATCCGTCGCCGATTTTGTTTATGGAAAATCCTATCAAGAAATGGTAACGGTAACAGATTTTCCACGGTCTTCTTCCGATTTTCTCAGACGGTGGGTGTGAGGGGGTGCCTACAAAGCGATAGTAAGTATGTATACGCGCTAACATCCGAAGAATAGAATCTTTTTTTGGGTGCGTGGTAGTCTCGGGCCAGATTGACCCCCCCCATGGCTACATCCCTGTGTTACGATCAAACAGTGTTTCTAGAGCTTACCGTTAGAATGATGACAGACGAATAGACCTGTAGACGGTTTGACTTTCAGTTTTTGTCGGCTAGCGGTTAACTTTTTCCCCTTCGGGAATAACTACCACTCTGACCTCCCTTAATAAGACCATGAACACTTGTCCTTAGTGTCTGTTTTAGTCATGCAAGTGTAATTTCTACTTTTGCAAGTGTGGCGCGATGATCTCGTGGGTTTCTGTATAACTGATAACTTTAATTTGTTCTAGCAGCTCTTTTTCACCACATAAGAGTTCTTCCAAATTCCTATTCTTGATCATTTGCCAACCCTTAACATTCTCTTAAGGACTATTCTTTTTCTTTAAATTATAATACTTTAAGATACCTCTCAACTTTAATCCTTAAGAATATCATTCATTTGGCATTTTAGCACAGTAATTTTTTTAAGTTATTTTCACACTTTTGTCGGGCAAAAGACTAAATTGGGCAACATAAATTTCGGCAAAGCTTTTAAAAAGAACCCCTCCGTATTACTGTCTATTAATGCCGAAAAATTCTCGGTGAAATGCCATCCTTACTCTTTCAACTAAGATTTAGTGTTTATTCTAGGCCATCCTCTCTCCCTTCCCGGCGTCAGTAACAACGCGTGGCAAATAAAACCATTAAAGGGCTATGGCATGGAAAAAAGATAAAAAAAAAATGGTAGAGGAAAAACGAGAATAGAAAAGTGAAGTAAAAAAAAAGTGGACAAAAACATGTTGCAAATCAAACAAAAAATATAAGAAAAGGAAGAAGTAAGGAATCCTTTTGCAGGAGCTTCAAGGCATTTCCTGCCGCTGTACAGAAATGCTCAACGGATGGCTGTATATTAGACACGACATAGACTTAACAAATGCATAGACATAAATCCGTACACACAAGAAAATACTCAAACACACAAGGAGGCATTTTGCCGTTGATACACAGAGAGAAATAAAACTTGGTTGTAGCAAAGAAATGTTTAGACAACAATTTTTTTGTAGAAATTTTAATAGATTTGTGTTAAAGTTCTTTCGATGTATGACAATTACAGCTGACACAGGCATATATTCACACACACACACAGAAAAGTAACTCCCTCTAACCTTCACACATTGATTTTCTTCCATGCACAGCAATAAAATGAAGGATTAACTCTAAACGGGCAATGATGTGCCCCTTTTGGGTGCCTGGATATGTGTATTTACTCGTATCATTTGTTTTTTTTTCGGGTGAGGTAAGGGGTTCATGTGCAGCATTTTCATACACATACATATGTACGATTATGTGTGCGTTGGCATGTACATGTGTGTGTGTGTGTGTGTGAGTATGTTTGTTTTAAGCTTAGTTTTAGTAACTGACTTAGTGTTTGCAAACGAGGGTTGAGTTCTTAGTTTTTAATAGTTTTCTACATCTACTTTGTTGTCATTTCGTTCAACTGAGTCTTAAATGTGTCAACATGACGTTAGTGAATGTTGGATTAAAATGGACTTGTGCACAGTGATTTGGGAAGAGACAAAAAAAAAATAAACGATTTTTGCCAAGAGGCTAAAAATTGTGAAAATTTTTCAACGGCATCACTTTCGGAAGGTTTTTTAAGGCGATGAATGTTGGATTAAAATGGAGGCTAAAAATTTTTAAATGTTTTTCGGTGGCAACGTTTTAGGCACGTTTCTTAGGATTTAGAGTAATTTATGGTAAAATTATTTCAGCTGGCACTATTGGCCTCTTTTATCTAGTACCACAAAAGTCAGGAGCTTCGGGAACTTTCGATTTCAGTCTGACTTTGATGAAGTCCCAGTTGGAAGCAAAGTGGAAGTTGTGGTTTTGACTAGGGTCCACAAACGATTAATCGATCATTTGAGTCCTTTCAAATAATCGAACAATTGAAAATGACACATTTTCAAATAAACAAATCTTATATATAAAATTCAATTTGTTTGTTTGTGGGTTTGTTTGTTTTTGGATTTGTTTGTTTGTGGGTTTGTAAATTTGTTTGTTCCGTATAGACTCAAAAATAGCTGAACCGTTTACTTTCATATTTTCACAGATTGTGGGGAGTGATCCGGAAGGAGCAATAGGCTACATAATTTTGTATTATCTCAAGGGGGGCGGACCCTCCTCCTTACCCCCAAAGTACCAACAAAAAATAAAAGTGGGCCGATCCAGGCAATATGGGACTCAAATGAAAGATATTCGGGAGTAGAATAAAAATTTGATATCAAAATTTGGGTTCAAGCAGTTAGGGGGCTGCCCCGATCCCAAAACCCCTTCAAATAGGTATATTGGACGGTTATGACCCTATGCGACTCGAATAAAAGGTATTCGGGAGTAGATTAAGATAATGGTCAGAAAGTAGGAATAGGCTATATAATTTGTTGATATTGCACGGGGGCGGACCCTCCACGTTACCCCAAAAATATCAACATGCAAAGGCAGTCACATACACTCAGCGATATCGAGCGGTAAGTTTCAGTGAGAGGCCGGGCGGCACAAATACTCTTGCACAAATACTGAGTGCCTATGATGGTCGATATCACAAGGCGAGTTATTGGCTCCCTTAAATAGCCAATGGCCATCCTGTTGCCGCAGTGATTGGTCCTTTGGACCGAAACGAGATTGCTCCTCTACAGGGGCATGACGAGGATTGCCACCTCCATATGCAAATGTGGTTACAATAATAACAACAAATAATTGAAAACCCTATTGTGGGCTCAAGCTCTTTGTGGTGTGGAATTCTCAAACGAGTTCCCTGATCTACAGGTCAGTAGGGTTTCCATAGTGATCGGTTTTATGTACTGGAATGACCCAGCTGAGACTGACGAGGAATCACAACACCCACACAGAAATACTAAGATTCATTCAACAGTTGCTATACCCACAACCGAAGGATGAGGGTATATTCAATTTGTCGTTCCGTTTGCAACACATTGAAATCTATATGGCAGCTATATCTCAATATTGTCCGATCTGGACTATATTTAAGTACTAGCCGAACCTGGCCCGAGCACCTTCTTTAACTCTCTAATATCTTTTTAGGGCGGGGACACTACGCCCTGAATGCGGATATCGAATTCGTGTCATGGCAGCCTATGACGCTGAACGCGTTCGAATCCTGGCGAGAACATCGTACAAAGCGGTGTTTATCCCCTCTTAAAGTTGGCGACATTTGCAAGGTACAATGCCATGCATGGTCATTTAAAATAATTTCCCCAAAGAGGTGTCGCATTGCGGGACGCCGTTCGGACTCGGCTATAAAAAAATTTTCCTTATCATTGAGTTTAAACTTGAATCGGAAAGCACTCATTGATGTGCGAGAATTTGCCCCTTCTCGAAGCCAGGTGGTAATGTTCTTCCTTAGGGTAATGTTCTCATTAGGGGAGGTATGGCACCTCAGACATTTCAACTCAAATATGGATATCAAAATCGTTCGTTATTCCCAAAGGAAATGAAGTTCAGTTTAGGGAGTGCTTTAGGGCGTACCCCAAAACACTTGGCTTCAAAATTGGATATCAAATTCGTGTTCTACTCTCAAATACCTTTCATGTGAGTCCCTTATCGTCATAATAGGTCAAATAACCATTTTGACGTATCTTTAGGAGGAAAAGCGCCACCTAGACTTGAACGCAAATTTAAATGTCATATTAGTAATATATACTCTAATACCTTTAATTTGAGTCCCATATAGCCTTGATTGGCTAATATGCCCATTTGGGGGTATTTGGGGGTGGGCGACCTTCCATTAATTGGAATTAATGTTTTATGCCATATTTGTAATCTACTGCCTAATACTTTTCATTTGAGTCCCATATTGACATGAACTTCGAATATATCTGCTTAGAGGAGTTTTGGGGTTGGGGCGGCCCTCTGAGTACTTGGACCCAAATTTTTATACCATATTCGTTTTCTGGTCTCCAATACCTTTCACTTGATACTCTTATTATGGCCATCGGACCACTTTCGGATATGGGTGGCGTTTTTGGGGTAAGGGGGAGGGTCCGCCTCCTCCCGATATCTAAAAATTATATGGCCTATGTTTCCTTCCAGACAAACGTAAACAATCTATGAAAATAGGTTCAGCCAAGTATCGTATAGCAATAATGGGTCTAATGGCGTTTTTGAAAAGTGGCGTGACTCCCTATAATTCGATCTGATTTTGTATGCCAGATTAAGCTCCATATGAAATGAACGTCCAATATGTCTGTTTGGGGGAGTTTTGGGGTTGGGGCGGCCCGATGGGTACTGAGACTCAAATTATAATACCATACTCGTATTCTACTCTCCAATACCTTTCATTTGATACCTATATTGTCCCGATCGGTCCACTTTTAATTTTGGGTTGTTGGTTTTTGGCATAAGGGTGGAGGGTCCGTCCCCCTTATATAGAAAATTGCATAGCCTATGTTTCCTTCCAGACCAACCTACACAATAAGCGAAAATTTCTGGAAATCGGTTCTGCCGTTTTTCACTCTATACCGAACAAAAAAATCGAGTCCCATATATCCCTGATTGGCAAATGTGCCCATTTTGGGCGTTTTTTGTGGCGGTGGGGTGACCCCCTATACTTCGACATGAATTGGTAAGCCAGATTCGTTATCTACTCCCGCATACTTTTCATTTGAAACCCATATTGTTCTTATCGGTCCACTTTAGATTTTGGGTGGTTTTTTGATGGTCCGCCCCCTTCCGAAATCAATAAATTATAAAGCCCATTCATAATTCCTGACCATATTCGTAATCTACTCCCGAATACCTTTGAGTTGAGTCCAATATTGTCATGACAGTCAAATAAACCTATTTTAAGGGGTTTTGGGGCTGGGGCGGTCCCCAGGTACTTGGACCAAACTTTTATTATGAAATTCGTACTCTACTCTTGAATACCTTTAATTTGAAACCCATATTGTCCTGATCTATCCACTTCCACTTTGGGGTTGTACTTTTGGGGAAAGGGGGAGGGTCCGCCCCTCTCCCGAGTTCAAAAAATAATATAGCCTATATTTCCTTCCAGACCCACCAACACAATTCGTGAAAATTTCAAGGTAATCGGTGTCAGTGAAATCGGAAAATAAATGCAGCTTCCATGGGCCAAAGACCCCCAATCGGTAGATCGCTCTATATGGCAGCTTTATCTAAGTATATAAACCGAACTGAACCATAGTCCGAGTCGCATTTATGGGCTTAAGACCCTCAATCGTCAGATCGGTCTATATGGCAGCTATATCTAAATATTGTCCAATCTGGACCATAACTAAGTCTGACGGAAGCCTTAGAACAACACAGTGTTTCAAATTTCAGCGAAATCGGATAATAATTGCAGCTTTTGGGGGCTGAAAACACTAAATTAGCAGATCGGTCTAAATGACAGCTATACTAAATATGGTCCGATCTTAACCATGTTTGAATTGGATGTCAGGAGGCTAAAAACAGCCCACTGTTTCTAATTTAATCGAAATCGGTTAATAAATACGCCTGTTACGGCCTTAAGACCCTAAACAGTCATATCGGTCGATATGGCAGCTATATGTAAATATGGTCCGATGTGGGCCATATTCGGTATGAGTATCGGGGCCCCTAGTGCAACTTCCTGTTTCAAATTTCAGAGAAATGTTAGCTTTTGTTTCTCTTTCGAGACGAGCTCAATTATCGGAGATGCAAATGGAAAGCCAAAGATAGTAACACACACTGACCACCATGGGACGCGTTTCGTCTTTGGTTCGAAGACTTTTCAACCATATTAGGTGTGATGGCTTCAAGGGCCGTGCGTTGGTATGTTGTATTTGAATCGTGTTAATAGCGAAAACGCATCTTTGACACAATTACCATATTAACCAAGCTCGACAACCCTGTCTATTAGCTGTACTTTTCCCAATGCATGTATTTTTGGGTACTGACAGACATTCTTTCTGTGACAAATTACACTTCTTCCGTGCTACATATGATATTGTGCATCTGTTGGAAGTTGTATTGGTGGCTTCGAACGCTAAGACAACGGCAATGGCTCTCGCTGTTGCTCCGTGTGTCCAGGTTCAAATCATGGCCGGGCTCTGCCGAATTTTTCATTTTTAAATTTTTTGTTGGCCCGTTCAAGAACTTAACCTACGCATAGAAGAAATACGAGTCTGTGCAAAATCTCAATATCTCAATTTTTAAGACTTTAGAGTGACTACAACTGGCGAACACACGGACGGCCAGACAAACGGACATCGTTAAATCGCCTTGGAATTTTTCAACGTTCCGAAATATATATGCTTTGTAGGGTCGGAAATGGATATTTCGATGTGTTGCAAACGCAATGACCAAATGAATATATCCCCATCCTTTGGTGGTGGGTATGAAAATATCCAACAAATTGTCTTGTTATGCTGATAGTGTTGGCAAATTGAAATTTCATGTCATTTAAAAAGGGCAATTTAAGCTGTGAACTTCAAAAGGACTCTCTCATATTACTCACTTTTCATTTAAAAGGGTCATATGGTGATTTTTACATTCATTTCACACGCAGTTGTATGTGTGAAATTCATACTGCCACTTAGGGTGTCGCTAACGAGGCCAAAAAGCGGTTGGCATTTTTAATGCCTTCAACAAATTTCACTTTCATTTAATTTGAGCTACAATTTAAAGAGGTGCGCGTAGAGGAGATTAAAATGTTTATGCCACATAAATTTTAGGAAAATATTTTAACATTATGATAAGGACAATAACAAACCTTTTTTTGAGAGCGGCACAAATGAGATAAAGAATTTCCACGCATTACTGATATGTTAGTATCTATGAGATTTTAAGGTATTTCTTTCAGTTAGAATTTTGTTTTGTCTCATTGTTTAGCTCATAAATATCACACATTTTTATGATTGACAAATATTTTGAGGAGATTAGAAAAGCGCCGACTATTCCTTTTGCCAGAAAAGAAAAATGGTTGTGTGGATATATGAATGCTTGAAAAATCATTGCTCTCTTTGTTTACACAAAGAATGGAAGGAAAACACCCAAATATAGACAAGTCCCAATACCTTTTCACATTGACTTCAATCCTTAATACCTGTGCCATAGAATCCCGCATTACAAATGTCAACAAAGCCGGAAGTTTATTTTGTGAGTAGGTATAAATGTGAGTGTGTTAGATCACAAGAGGGTAAAGATGAAGGTCGAACTAAGCCGACTTTAGAATATGCTAAAGTGTAGGGTTTCACATCCAATCATAACAATCGTTCAAATGTTCAAGAGAAATAACTAACAAGTAAAAAGGCGGTAAGTTAGGCCGGGCCGAACTTTGGATACCCACCACCTCGGATATATATGTAAACCACCTATGTCACTATGTCAAATTTCAGTGAAATCGGATTATAAATGCCAAAACTTTAAATCGAGATATAGGTCTAGATGGCAGCTATATTCAAAACTGGACCGATCTGGGCCAAATTGACGAAGAATGTCGAAGGGCCCAACACAACTCACTGTCCCAAATTTCGGCAAAATCGGATAATAAATGTGGCTTTTATGGGCCTTAGACCCTTAATCAGCGGATCAGTATATATGGCAGCTATATCCAAATCTGGACCGATCTGGGCCAAATTGACGAAGAATGTCGAAGGGCCCAACACAACTCACTGTCCCAAATTTCGGCAAAATCGGATAATAAATGTGGCTTTTATGGGCCTTAGACCCTTAATCAGCGGATCAGTATATATGGCAGCTATATCCAAATCTAGACCGAAATGAGCCAAATTGAAGAAAGATGTCGAAGGGCCTAACACAACTCACTGTCCCAAATTTCAGCAAAATCGGATAACAAATGTGGCTTTTATGGGCCTTAGACCCTTAATCAGCGGATCGGTCTACATGGCAGCTATATCCAAATCTTTACCGATCTCGGCCAAATTGACGAAGAATGTAGAAGGGCCTAACACAACTCACTGTCCCAAATTTCGGCAAAATCGGATAATAAATGTGGCTTTTACGGGCGTTAGACCCTAAATCGGAGGATAGGTCTATATGGCAGCTATATCCAAATCTGAACCGATCTGAGCCAAATTGACGAAGAATGTCGAAGGGCCTAACACAACTCACTGTCTCAAATTTCGGCAAAATCGGATAATAAATGCATCTTCTATGGGCTTTAGACCCTTAATCACAGGATCGGTATATATGGCAGCTATATCCAAATCTAGACCGATCTGAGCCAAATTAACGAAGGATTTCGAAGGGCCTAACACAACTCACTGTCTCAAATTTCGGCAAAATCTGATAATCAATGTGGCTTTTATGGGCGTTAGACCCTAAATCGGAGGATAGGTCTATATGGCAGCTATATCCATATCTGAACCGATCTGAGCCAAATTGACGAAGAATGTCGAAGGGCCTAACTCAACTCACTGTCTTAAATTTCAGCAAAATCGGATAATAAATGTGGCTTTTATGGGCCTAAGACCCTTAATCGGTGGATTGGTCTATATGGCAGTTATATCCAAATCTGTACCGATCTGGGGCAAATTGACGAAGAATGTCGAAGGGCCTAACTCAACTCACTGTCTTAAATTTCGGCAAAATCGGATAATAAATGTGGCTTTTATGGGCATAACACCCTAAATCGGAGGATTGGTATATATGGCAACTATATCCAAATCTGGACCGATCTGGCCCAAATTGACGTAGGATTTTCAAGGGCCTAACACAACTCACTGCCTTAAATTTCAGCAAAATCAGATAATAAATGTGGGTTTTATGGGCCTAAGACCCTAAATCGGCCGATCGGTCTATATGGGTGCCATATCAACATATAGTCCGATCTAGCCATGTCCGTCCGTCTATCTGTCTTTCGAAAGCACGCTAACTTTGGAAGGAGTTAAGCTAGGCGCTTGAAATTTTGCACAAATACTTTTTGTAAATGTTGATCGGTTGGGATTGTAGATGGGCCATATCTGTCCATGTTTTGATACAGCTGCCACATAAACCGGTCTTGGACCTTGATATCTTGAGCCACTAAAGGGCGCAATTCTCATCCGGCTGAAATTGGCTGAAATTTTGAATGACTTCCAACAACTGTGCTAAGTATGGTTCAAATCGGTCTATAACCTGATAAAGCTTTTGGTAAGTCCCAAGCCTTTAAGGGCAACGTAATCCGAATTAAGGGCGTGGAACAAACAACGAAAATCTTATGGGGAGATCCCGATCATGGGAGAACGAGGCTATTACTGAAAGGAAATAAGAAGTAGGACAGTAAACCTTTTTCGAAGTTACTTTTCAGTATTTAGAGCTTACAATAAGCCGATTACTGGCCTAAAGATGTGTCCACAGTGACATGAAGCGGATTAATACATCAATTAGTAGTCTTCTAGGAGCCGAAGAAGCCCAATCTTTGGATCGGTGTATATGGGGCCTACATCAAATTATAGACTGATTTGGATCATACTCGGTACGGATGTTGGAAGTCAGGACAGAAATCTTTGTGGTTAATTTCAGCCAAGTCAGCTGAAAATTAACGTTTTTAGGGGTTCAAGAAATCACATCCGCGAATCAGTTTATGTGGGGGCTTAGCTGTTTAAAGACCGATTCCATTCATACTTGGCACAGATGTGGGATGTCGGAACTGAAGGTTTGGTCCAAATTACATCCAAATCAGTTTAAAATTTACGTTTCTAGGGGATCAATAAATCAAATCCAGGAATCGATATAAAAGGAGGGTTATATCAGTTTTTAGATCGATTTGATTCATACTTGGCACACATAAGCTCATCCCAAGTTTCCTACTAGGCGTTACTAACAAATGCATCAAGTCTGCAAATCTTTTGCAGGGTATACCTAAGTGAATAAACAAACAAAACAAGCAAAATATTACCAACATTACCGGTTGTTTCTATGATTGACGTTATATATTTCTCTACTAATATGTGTGTATGTGTGTGTGTGTGAGTGTGTGTCATCCTTGAGTCAACCTAACACACAATAGCACAATCATCACAAAACTCACGTCGAGCCATCTATCGAAGGGGGGAGCTGGAGCGCTCGTATACCACCACTTGACATGTCAGTAATTCAAAGGGATTTTGTGGTTAGAGCAAAACGCCAAGGAGACCTCCAGACACACACACACATTGACAATTCCACGAATGACATTTCCCTTTTGGCCCATTGTGCTTTGACCAGTCACATGGGAGATTGAGTGTCTGTCATCGTAGGCAGTGAAGTGCAATCGTTTTGTTTTTGTTTCTCTTTGTTCACTTTCAGCTCTCATCGCTAAAAGATTTATAGAATATTAGAAGCGAGGAAAATTTATTTGAAATTTTATAGAGGAACACCAAAGATTTGCCATAGCATAATGCACGGGCTTTAAAACTAAAGGAGAGTAGGATTGATTGCCATGTTGCCATGATTTGAAATTCAATTTCAAATGGAAAAATTGTTAAAAAAATAGGGTTGAGTCAATTGGGGGGAGCGCCCTACCTTAGCGGGCATATTTACCGATTTTGACAAGATATGTACCAAATGAAAGGTATTTGGACGTACAGTACGAATCTGATGTAAAACTTTTGCATTAAATATCTGGGGGCAGTCCCATACACAAAGAATCATCCCAAATGGACATGTAGGCTGATTGAGACAAAATGAGAGGTCTTTGGATTGGGGGAGCGCCCTACCTTAGCGGGCATATTTATCGATTTTGACAAGATATGTATCAAATGAAAGGTATTTGGACGTACAGTACGAATCTGATGTAAAACTTTTGCATTAAATATCTGGGGGCAGTGTCATACCCAAAGAATCATTCCAAATGGACATGTAGGCTGATTGAGACAAAATGAGAGGTCTTTGGATTGGGGGAGCGCCCTACCTTAGCGGACATATTTACCGATTTTGACAAGATATGTATCAAATGAAAGGTATTTGGACGTACAGTACGAATCTGATGTAAAACTTTTGCATTAAATATCTGGGGGTAGTGCCATACCCAAAGTATCATCCCAAATGGACATGTAGGCTGATCGAGACAAAATGAGAGGTCTTTGGAAGAGTGCGAATTCAAACGATTTGGAACTCAAAGCTTAAGGTTCCAATTTACATATCAGATGGAATAAAGTGAGCCGCCCCACTCCCGAAGAAAATCCAGAGGGGCATGAAGAATCAAGCGGGACTTAATGGAAAACTAACTAAAGGTTTTAGGCAGAAAGGAAAGCGTGAATCAGATATCTAAGGTAAGGGGTATTCCCCACTCAAAAAGAGTCGAAACAAACATGTAGGGCGATGCGAACAAATTGAAATTCAAGTCATAGGTCCTTGACAGTAAAGCTCGAATTTGATATCCAAATTTGGGACAAATGGCTGCGGGCTGTTTACCCTCTACAAAATCCTTCAAACGTAAACCGATCGCGACACATGGGATTTCAATAAAAGGCCTTCGACAGACAAATTGCTACCAAATATGAGGCAAAGTGGACCCAGGCACGATCTGTGGGTTTTTAAAAATGTTTAATTCGATATGTTATTTTCAGACATGATGTTGAAATTCCATGACTAAAAAGAGGTGATTTTAATTCGAAGAACAATTCGAAACAAAACCAAGTTCGCCAAAAATCGAATATTGCTATAAAAACTTACCAAAATAAATTGGTTTGAAGGAAAATCGAAAAAAAATTACCTGCAAAGAAAAAAATCTAATTAGAATATTATTTTAAAGAGATGAAAAACAAGCAAAAGGCATTACGTTTTGGCAAAATGGGTACGTAAATAAGTAGAATTGTCGATTTTGGAGTGAAGATTAGCCAGAAGCATTGCAAGAAAAAGTCACAGTTTGTTGAGGTTTATGGGCTGGCGGCATTATTGGACCGTACTTCTTCAAAGATGATGTTAATCGTAACTTGACTTGCATGACATGTGGTTTCGACTAGACGGTGCCTCATGCCACACAACACGCGTTACAATGGTCTTATTGAGAGCACAGGTCAATTGGCCGCCTAGATTGTGTGATTTAACGCTTTTAGACTATTTTTTGTGGGGCTATGTTAAAGCTCATGTCTATGCAGACTAGTCCGCTCCAATTGACGCATTGGAAGACAACATTGAAGCATTTATTCGTGAGATAGCGGCCGAAATGTTTGAAAAAAGTATGCCAAAATTGGAAGTAGATAGACCATTTGGGGCGCAGTCACGGTCAACATTTGCAAGAAATACTTTGCAAACATTCAATTATATGGACCGTACTATAGCCTCAAATAGAGATTTCATGCATTTTTATGAATTTTATGGTTTTTTTTAATGTCCTATAGCTCTAAAAAAAGCATCCTTTAGCTGCCATCTAAACCGATCTCCCGATTAGACTTCTTGCGCTTCTAGAGGGCGTAATTCTTTTCCAATTGTGATGAAATTTCTTATAGAGGCAGGTGCAATGAAACGCCGAATTTTTACACCTTACTGAGCCCGTTTTTACTCATTTCCTATTGTCTTGTGCTACATGCATCAAATTGAGGTATGTCTTTATAGGGAGATAGAGTCGCCAGCATACGCAAGGGGATCACCACAACAAATTTATTTTTGGATGTTTATATCAGGACCCGGATGATCGACGACTGGACGTGCTAACTTATAATCCATGTTAACCCTAAACCATTTCAGGGATATGCTTCTATTTTTATACCCACCACCATAGGATGGGGGAATACTAATCTAGTCATTCCTTTTGTAACACCTCGAAATATTGATCTGGGACCCCATAAAGTATATATATTCTTGATCGTCTCGACGTTCTGAGTCGATCCAGCCATGTCCGTCCGTCCGTCTGTCGAAATCACGATAGAGGCCGAACGCGGAAAGCTAGCCGCTGGAATTTTTGCACAGCTACTTAATATTGATGTAGGTCGTTGGGAATTGCAATAGGCCATATCGGATCAGATTTAGATATAGCTCCCATATAAACCGATCTTCCGATTTGACTTCTTGAGCCCCTACAAGTCTCAAATGTTGACCGATTTGGCTGAAAGTTTGCATGTAGTATTCTGTTATGACTTTCAACAACTGTATCGAGTGCGGTTCGAATCGGTCTATAACCTGATATAGGTCCCATATAAACGGATCTCCCGATTTGACTTCTTGAGCCGTTACAAGCCGCAAGTTTTGTTCGATTTGGCTGCAAGTTTGCATGTAGTGTTCTGTTATGACTTTCAACAACTGTATCGAGTGCGGTCCGAATCGGTCTATAACCCGATATAGCTCCCATATAAACCCATCTCCCGATTTGACTTCTTGAACCCTTACAAGCCACATTTTTTGTCCGATTTGACTGAAATTTTTCGTGTGGTGATCTGTTGCGACTTCCAATAAACGTGTCAAAAACGGTCCATATCAGTCTATAACCGTCTATATCCTTAATAGCTCCCATGTAAGCTCTTCAACTAAATTTATTTTGTATAAACTTTTAGTGGGTTCGCAAGTTTCCGCTCGGCCGAATTAAGAACGTTTTTACTTTTTAAAGACTGTGGCGTGATTTCAACAGAAAAACGGGCGAACATGGCTAGATCGTCTTAGATTTTTACCACGCCAAGAATATATATTCTTGTAAAGTCAGAAATGGATATTTCAAATATATGAATACACCCCCGTCCTTCGGTGTTGGGTATAAAAATTATTGTAGGAGTAGAGTTTTTAGTGAAATGCCCAAAGTTGAAGCCAACGTGGTGCAATCCCGCTTCAGAGGCTGAAGAACTGGGATTGAATCCTGGCGAGTGCCTTACAAAAATTTCTGCTACAGGTATCGCCTCCTAAAACTGGCGATATTTGTGAGGCCCTAGGTCATCCAAAAACTTTTTCTCAAAGAGGTGTCGGCATGCGGCGAACCGTTCGGATTTGGCAAAAAGAGAAAGGAGGTCACTATTCGCTGAACTTAAAACTGAACCGGATACAACTCCTTGATATGTGTTGTTTTACAGACTCAGCCAGTTTTCAGTACTTTTTTCGTCTTCGTGGGGTAAGTTTTCCCTGTTTTCGAATTGAAAATGACATTTGTGTCGGTCCATACCGCAGAGTACAAGTATATCTCCCTAAGCCAAGGAGCCAGTCTACCGCACAAGGCTTGTGATGCATCCGATACAGACGGTAATACATAATCAAGGCCTGGCGACGAGATTTTTTCGCTTTTTCCCCGCAGAAGCGGCTTTAACCAGCAACTTAAGGTTTGAAGGCGGCATCTATAAATCGTGTGCCATATATAGGAAAGCTAGCCAGTAATCAGACCTGTCTATTTCAAGGCTGGCTACTACTAAATCTTCAGTGCTTAGCGACGGAAGAAGAAAAACATTTAGACTACTCTTTGCAAGAATACAGGCTCTGTGTCTCCCATTCCCCGTACCCTTAAGTAGTTTAAATCTCGGGAATTCTTAGTCCTCAAACCATTCCCCCACACAATCATGGTTCCTGCATAAGAACCACGTCAAATCCCCCCGCCATCAGGAGGACCTTTAGTACCGCCGAAGCGGCCTTAGAATGGTATGGATTTATCTACAAAAACCGGACCATCGTCAGGATTCAGAACTTACACCACTGTTGTGTTAGCTTCGTCTTCTGATTTCGCCAGGCCGAAGCGGCCTTAGAATGGTATGGATTTATCTACAAAAACCGGACCATCGTCAGGATTCAGAACTTACACCACTGTTGTGTTAGCTTCGTCTTCTGATTTTGCCAGGACTTCATCCTCACAATATTCGTTAGATCTTGTCATGGGGGCCCACTCTGTCCTGTAGCTTTGATCCATTCGTGTAACATGTTCTTCCAGATGGCAATGCTAGGATTTCGTCAATCCCTAGTATTGCCATTTTTGGGTCTTAAGCCTATAAAAGCCGCATTTATTACTCGATTTCGCTGAAATTTGAGACAGTGAATAGATTTAAGCCTCTCGTCATCCGAATTGAATATGATCTATATTGAGATCTTAATTTAGATATAGCTGTCATATAGACCGATCCTCCAGTTTAGGGTCTTAAGCATTTACTACCCAATTTCGCTGAAATTTAAAACTGTGAGTTGAAGAAGGCCTTTTGTTCGTTGAACCACAAATAGTGCAGGTCATACCTAGCTACCGTACAGACCGATTTGCGGATTTGTGGTCTTAAGCACATAAAAGCCACCTTCATGATCAGATTTCGTTGAAACTCGAAACATTGAGTTGTTTGAAGGTTTAGATCGGACCCTATTTATAAATAGCTTCCATATAGACCAATCTTCCAATTAAGGGTCAAAATTCCTTGAAGTGGCATACAAGTTTTCGGCACCTGACTCAAAAACGGTCCAGACCATTTCATATTTCAATATTACTATGGACATGGTAGTGGAGTTGTAAAAAACTAGGATGACGAATATATCCATGGTGGTGTGTATCCAAAGTTTGGTCCGGCCGCAGTCAATGCCGTTTTGCTGGTTCTCTCCGTTTTTGTTGGTTTTAGCACATAATTGCATTGGTCACTCTGCATAAATATTCCAATACAACCATTTTTGTTTTACATCACCATCGCATCACCAATTGTCAAGAGAAATCAAGAAACCATTTGCCATTTAAACAAAGGCAAACTCAATTTCATTTAATTTCCATGAAGTTTTGTGCCTTTTTGGTAAAATTTCCTATATTCCCATGACTTTATCCGAAAAAAAGAGGAAATTTTCGCAACTTCCGTTCGTGTGAAATTGAATTTATTAAAAAATAAAAGAATACTCAAATTGTCTGCCATTATTATTTATGTAAATTTAGTTGGACATAAGCGAAAAAAGTGCCAAAAAAGAACAAAGCGCCATACAACAGCATCAAATCCAATTTGATGTGCTATTTCAGTGAGGCGAAATTCGCATCGCGGTTGTCCATGCGGCCGTCCCTCATTGACTAGAGCAATGCGGGGGCATTATGCTGCGACCCTATGGGCCGCAACATTTTGTTGTCAAGCGTGGTTGGTTAACGGAAAAGGGAGGCACGAACAAACTATTTTACCGTATTATTTTTATTGATGTCATTGTTGTTGGCGTTTCTGTTGTTGTCTCCATAAATTGATGAAATTGAAATGCATGGGTAAATATTTTGATTGACAGCCTACATTCGGCTTGAGAGGCATGAAAATGAAGAAAGACGACATGCATGGCATACAATTCGGAGTGGGCACTTATTTATGGAGAGGGGGGGGGGGGAGGCAAAATTCGTAGCTTCCTTTTTTTGGATTTGTTATGGCAGATGTTCGAATTGCCACGATGAAAACTCATAGTGAATGAGATTATTAAACAGTTGGGTCCTTCAAATGCTTTTTAAACTGTAGAAAAATTCATTCAGATCGGCTGCTTGATATTTCTAGAGATTGTGTTTCGTGAAGACCCTTTAAGGTGAAACTTAAATTTTAACGAAACTAAAATTTCGAGATGTGCAAATTGCTAATTTTGACCATGAACATTCCACTTTGCAACAGGAGCAAACTTCTCATATATCCATGAGTGCAGTCTGATTCTAGTTTTAAGCTCAATGATAAGGGACATCCTTTTTATAGCCAAATCCTAATGGCGAGCCGCAGTGCGACTGCTCTTCAGGGAGAATTTTTTAAAGATAACTGTAATAAAAAACAAGTAAGAGCGTGGCAAGTTCGGCCGAGCCGAATTATAAATATACCCTCCAAACTAAATCGCATTTGTCGAGATCTGTGCGTGTTATGTCTTTTAAGGCAAACAGAGAATAAGCTATATCAAGAATATTGAAGCAAGTTGAAGTCTGATTCGGCCATAATTGAACAGAGTGTTGAAGACCATAGTACAAGTCATTGGGAGATATTTCAGAAAATTCGTATAAGTATTGCTTGCTGTAGCGGCCCAAGAAGCATAATGGGGAAATCGGATTATATGGGTGCTGTATCAGGCTATAGATCGATTCAGACCATATTGGACACGTATGCTGAAGGTCATGGGAGAAGCCGTTGTACAAAATTTCTACCAACTGGGATGAGAATTACGCCCTCTAGAGGCTTAAGAGGTCCACATCTAATATCGGGTTATATGGCACCTATATTAGGTTAGGTTAGGTTGTTGGAAAATATAACAAAATACTACATGAAAAATTTCCTCCAAAAAAAGGATAATAATTGCGCGCTCTAGAGACCTAAGAAGCCAAGATCCCCGCTCTATTTATATGGTAGCTATATATGGTTATGGACTGATTTGAACCATACTTCGCACAATAGTTGCATATCATAACCAAACACTTCTTGCCAAATTTCAGCCAAAACGGATAACAATTGCGCCCTCTAGAGGCCTTAGAAGTCAAGATCCCAGATCGTTTTATATGGCAGTTATATCAAGTCATGGACCAATTTGAACCATAATTAACAAAATTGTTGGAAGTCACAGCAAAGCATTACATGCAAAATTTCAGTCAAATAGGATAAAAATTGCGCCCTCTAGAGGCGGAAGAAGTCAAGATCAAAGATGGGTTTATATGGTCATGGACCAATTAGAACCATACTTCGCACAGTAGTTGCAAACCATCACAAAACACTGCATGCCAAATTTCAGCCAAAACGGATAACAATTGCGCCCTCTAGAGGCCTAAGAAGTCAAGATCCCAGATCGGTTTAAATGGCAGTTATATCAAGTCATGGACCAATTAGAACCATACTTAACACAATTGTTGGAAGTCATAACAAAGCACTTCATGTTAAATTTCAGCCAAATCAGATAAAAATTGCGCCCTCTAGAGGGCGTAAAAGTTAAAATCTCAGATCGGTTTATATGGCAGCTATATCAGGTTATGGACCCATTTCCACCATACTCAGCACAGTTGTTGGAAGTTATAGCCAAACACCAAATGCAAAATTTTACCCAACTCGAATAAGAACTGCGCCCTCTAGAGGCTGAAAAAGTCAATAGCCAAGATCGTTTTATATGGCAGCTATACAGTTCGTTTTCGGCTTTCGTTCTGTACGGTCATAAAGAGCGCATTAAGAATAAAAGCAGTGTCATTGCGAATAGTCTGTGTTCCCTTAAAACTCTCGTTAAGTTTCTATTTTTCTTTCTTGCTTAAAATTGGTTACGCGAGTTTCATCCAATTTTGGAAAACAAGTTAAACAAATCCATCATGGCCCGAGGGCCGGCCAGGTCTGGCGCTCGTTTCAAGAGCAAGACTAACGTTCTTAAGCGCCCCAAACCAATGTTTACGTTTGGGGGTACTACTGGTTCTGACCGAGCCACCACTACGTGCCGAAACAGATACGGCATTTTATCCACTCCAGATGACATGGAAGTGGCCATCGAGTCAAACATTGTAGACGAGGAAAGGGTACCAAAACCCCCTCCAATTGTCGCTGACGCTTCAGTCCCCTTACGAGAGATTCAACATTTATTGGGAAACGATTGTGTTTTCAAACGTACATCTATTGGAACTAAGATCTTTCCAAAAAATAGTGAAAAATATGACTTTTGTATAAAAACTCTTAAAGAGAGTGACATAGAATTCCATTCCTTCAATTCAAGGGAAAATCGTTCATACACTGTGTTTCTTCACGGTTTGCCAAAAATGCCAACGTCTGAAATCATTGAAGACCTTAAAGACTACAACCTCACTCCAACCTCTGTGACAGAGATAAATACGAAGTATAGCTCAGTAGACGACGCCGTTTACAAAGTACAGTTTGTACGAAAGAATTTCAACCCAGCGCATTTACAAAACATTTACGCAATTAGAAATGTTGTTGTATCGTGGAGAAAACAAAAACCAAAACAAAAGAATAAACCAACGCAGTGCTGGAACTGCCTAATGTATGGCCACGGAGGGGAGCACTGCAACAGACGTTCGGCATGCATGATTTGTGCGAACAATCATCCCACCGACAACTGTCCGTTCAAAAAGAACGACAAGAGACCTGCAGCATTCTCTTGCTTTAATTGCAAAAAGTACGGAAATGAGAGAACCGATCATTCCGCCAATGACATCAATTGCCCACACCGTGCTCATTATTTAGAGATCAGAGAGAGAGCTACAAATTTTCGTAAGAGAAAATCACCACCGCCTCGTAGAACTGCGCACGTCCCAGAGCAGCAAACTACCACCAGCAGAAACCCGTCTAATAACTTTAATAGTCTTCGCAATGAACGAAGCTCTTACGCAGCACATTTAAGAGATATCAATCAAAATGATCTCTTTTCTATCGATGAGTTGTTTGATATATTCAACTCAGCTCTTAGTGAGCTTAGTCAATGCACTAATAAGGTGCAGCAAATGTATGTAGTAATGTCCATGGTAAAACACGCTTATGACATTAAATAATCAGCAATTTCGCATTCTTCACTGGAATTCAAATGGAATTTCGAACTATTCTACTCTAAAGCAATTTGAAGTGTTACTTGAAAAGCACAGTATTCATGTAGCGTCACTTAATGAAACTTTTTTCACTTCGGACCACAGGCCATACTTCTGCAATTATCTGTTATACAGAAACGATAGAACTGATACAAGAGGAGGAGGTGTGGCTCTCTTGGTTCATAGGTCTATTGAACACAGACTTTTACCATTAACGCGTACCACAAATATTGAGAACTTATCAATAGAAGTTACAATAAATCAGAGACGTATAGTTTTATGCACCGCTTACTGCCCCAGGTATACGGCCAACTTTAAGAACGACGTGATAGCTTTAACTCAATGCAGTAGAGAATTTATTCTACTTGGCGATTTAAATTCGAAACACACTTCATGGAGGTGTGAATCAAATAATCGCGCAGGCACCGTTCTAAATTCTTTACAACACCAGTGCAACTTCTTCGTTTTTCATTCTGACAGCCCCACTCTCTATCCACACCAAAACAATAGAACCCCTTCTACTGTAGACTTAGTTTTGAGTAACACCTCTCTCTCGATGCATCTCAAAACCCTTGGATATGAGATTCCATCAGATCACCGCCCAGTCATGTGTACTATAAGATGTTCAGCCTTCAATTCTGTTGAAACTAGTGGTTATGACTACGCGCAATGCAATTGGAGATTATTTAAGCGGGAAGTCCGTAGTCATATTAGATTTTCGACCAATTCTTACCACACGACATGTGCCATTAATAGAGAATTAGAAGCATTTAAGCATTTGATTCTAAGAGCAAGAGATAGAGCAGTTCCTCGAAAATTTCATTCCAAAGTAGCTTCCCTTCCAGCTTGTACAATGAGGAATATACGTGAAAGGAATAAATTCAAGAGAAAGGCAAATCGCTCCTCTGATGATCGAGCCACGTTAGTATACAATCAATGCATCAGGTTCTTAACTAAGACGATAAACAGGCAAATAAATAAAGAGCGAAACCGACAATGGTCATATTTACTGGAGAACATGACCCCAGGAGACAAAAAATTTTGGAAAGTAAATAGAAGTCTGAGAGGAAAACGAAAAATGCAATTACCACCCCTTGAAGTTGGTAATGATAAATTGGTGTCAGATGAAGAAAAGGCTGAAATTCTTGCTAACACATTTTTAAACAGTCATATACTTACTCAAAATTACAAACATCCCTCAGAACATAATATCTTGAGAACTGTGGAAAATTTCAATTCAAACCCGCCTGATGGGAGTAATGTGGTGCTTATTACCGAAAGCGAATTAACATCTATTCTGCTCCAAATTAAAGCCACGAAAGCTCCAGGACTGGACAACATTCCCAATATTTTGCTAAAAAATTTGCCTGAAGAAGCAGTCAAACTTCTAGTACGAATATTTAATAGTTGTATGAAGCTAAATTATTTTCCGTCGGAATTCAAAAAAGCTAAAGTTGTGGCTGTACATAAAGCTTCCAAGCCCAGGAACAATCCCAGCAGCTACAGACCTATAAGTCTATTAAGTAATCTAGGCAAAATTTATGAAAAATGTATTCTCTACAGAATGAACGAATTTGCTGTAGCAAATAATCTTATAATTAAAGAACAATTTGGATTCAAAAGAGACCATAGCACAGTCCACCAAACGAAACGGATCTGCAATAAAATTCTATTAAACAAATCATGCAAAAAGTCCACAGGTATGGTTTTGTTAGACATCGAGAAAGCATTCGACACTGTGTGGCACAATGGGCTAATCTATAAATTAATTTCCATGAATTTTCCGGAATACTTGTGCAAAATTATTGCCGATTATTTAAAAAATCGTAGCTTCTGTGTATCCGTCAACAACAGATCTTCATCGTTCAAAAGTATCCCTGCAGGTCTACCGCAAGGCTCAATATTATCGCCAATATTATACTCTCTGTACACATCTGACTTCAAACACACTAGATCATTCAACGTTGCCTACTACGCTGACGACACGGCACTAATCTCGAGCAGCAAACTTACCAGTGCACTACTCAAAAAGATGGAGAAAAGTTTAGAAAGCTGCAACAAATATTTCACGAAGTGGAAAATTAAAATCAATCATGCGAAGACACAAGCTATAATATTTCCCTATAATAAATCCCCAAAAAGGAATCCAGCCCGTCCAATTATTTTTAATGGAAACAATATAGAGATACAAAAGATTGTTAAATATCTTGGTGTTACTTTTGACCATAAACTTCTGTTTAGCAAACATATAAATAGCGCCTGCGAAAAAGCGGTTAAGTCATTGCGAGCACTGTGGCCCATATTAAATCGTCGCTCACCACTTAATCTGAAAAACAAAAATCTTATTTATAAATGCGTCATTAGACCTATTTTATCATATGCATCACCCGTTTGGTATAAGGCTGCTAGATGCCACATCAAAAAAATGCAAATCATTCAGAACAAATGTTTGAAAATGATACACAATAAACACTGGAGATTCCCAACACAATCTCTACATGATGAAACTGGCTATGAAAAATATCGCGATTTCATAGAAAGACAAAATTTAAATTTTTTTACAAAAGTAAGAAACTCTTTTTATGAAATAATTAGAGAATGCATAGAATAATTATGTATAACTATTTCATCAACAAACTGGAAAATTTTGTTTATAGTAGATTATTGTATATAAATAACCTAGTTATAAGCATTATATTTCCAAATTATGTTTGAAAATCCCTCTATTTTTGTTAGATAAGGTTTTTCTATCCCAATTTTTACCTTAACATGTCTTTCATTGCCTAAAATCACAAGTACCTGAAACAAACGCACAAGAATTATATGCTGTAATATCTAAATTAAGATAGATCTCACAAACTATTGTAATTAAATTTGTAAATAGTACCTTAATGATTGGATGAATAAATGAATTGAATTGAATTGAATATGGCAGCTATATCAGGTTATGGACCGTTTTCCACCATACTCAGCACAGTTGTTGGAAGTCATAGCCAAACACCACATGCAACATCTCAGCCAACTCGAATAAGAATTGCGGCCTCTAGAGGCTCAAGAAATCAATATCCTAGATCGGTTTATATGACACTTATATCAGGTTATGGACCGATATGAAGCATACTTAGCCATATCTGAACACTTCATGCACAATTTCAGCCAAATAGAATGAGAATTGCGCCCTCTAGTGGCTCAAAATCCAAGATCGGTTAATATGGTAGCTATATCATGTTATGGACCGATTTTAACCACACTTAGCACGGTTGTTGGAAGTCATAGCAAAGCACTTCGTGGAAAATTTTAGCCAATTTGGATAAGAATTGAGCCCTCTAGAGGCCTAAGAAGTCAAGATCGAAGATGGGTTTATGATGGGTCATGGACCAATTAGAGCCATACTTAACACAATTGTTAGAAGTCATAGTAAAACACTTCTTGCTAAATTTCAGCCAAATCAGATAAAAATTGCGCCCTCTAGAGGGCGTAAAAGTTAAAATCTCAGATCGGTTTATATGGCAGCTATATCAGGTTATGGACCGATTTCCACCATACTCAGCACAGTTGTTGGAAGTTATAGCCAAATACCAAATGCAAAATTTTAGCCAACTCGAATAAGAACTGCGCCCTCTAGAGGCTAAGATCGTTTTATATGGCAGCTATATCAGGTTATGGACCGTTTTCCACCATACTCAGCACAGTTGTTGGAAGTCATAGCCAAACACCACATGCAACATCTCAGCCAACTCGAATAAGAATTGCGGCCTCTAGAGGCTCAAGAAATCAATATCCTAGATCGGTTTATATGACACTTATATCAGGTTATGGACCGATATGAAGCATACTTAGCCATATCTGAACACTTCATGCACAATTTCAGCCAAATAGAATGAGAATTGCGCCCTCTAGTGGCTCAAGATCCAAGATCGGTTAATATGGTAGCTATATCATGTTATGGACCGATTTTAACCACACTTAGCACGGTTGTTGGAAGTCATAGCAAAGCACTTCGTGGAAAATTTCAGCCAATTTGGATAAGAATTGCGCCCTCTAGAGGCCTAAGAAATCTAGATACCAGATTTGTTCATATGGCAGCTATATCAGGTTATGTACCGATTTTAACCATACATAGCACATTTGTTGGAAGTGATCACAAAACTCCTTATGCCTAATTTCAGCCAAATCGCATAAAAATTGCGCCCTCTAGTGGCTCAAGAATTCAATATCCAATATCGGCTTATATGGCAGCTATATGAAAACATGGCCCATATGGCCCATTTACAATCCCATCCGACCTTCTCTGATTTGAGGTATTTGTGCAAAATTTCAAGCGCCTAGCTTTACTGCTTCGAAAGTTAGCGTGTTTTCGACAGACGAACGGATGGACGGACATGGCTGATCGACTTGTCATGACGATCGAGAATGTAGATACCTTTTGGGGTCGCAGATCAATATTTCGAGATGTTACAAACGGAATGACGAAATTAGTATACCCCCATCCTATGGGGAGGGTATAAAAATCAACTCAATTCAAAGCAATGTCAGCATATTTAGATTGCAGTTTAGTGGCAGTGGCACCCTGAAATCAGACTTAATTAGAAAATGTTTTGTCCATTGTCATACCGCAGCAGCGATAGATCAACGTCTTAGGTACAAATCGAATCCACGATTCCTTATTGGCAAACCGAGCTCGCTGCCAATTCAACCACTTGGCGCCTTTTAAGGATCATTGCCGACAAGGGATATGAACCTGCCTGCTGCTTATTATCATAACCAACCTATTTTCTGGGCGGGGGGGCTAATATAAGCAAATTCTTGCCTCATTTATGGAAAAGTTCATATCTTATATTCGGCATATGTCTTTACGAAACTACGAAACCCCTGAAGCGGCAATCAAAGATGACTTAACCTATGGCAACCACAATCAGCAGAGATGAAATATGGCAAGCAAAAAAAAAAAAAAAAAACAAAAAGGTACACAATGTAAGTGTTCGTGCATGTGACTACCATGGTGCGTAAAATTTTTCACACCCGAATTGAAGTATTGCCAGAAAAACGTTAAACAACATAATAACAACAACACTAACAACCTCAACAACTATGGGGCACTCGCCAACACTTACATTTGGATATTCACATAGAGCCCCCTCTTCGACGCCTCACATACATACATCACTTATATACGTATATAAGGTGTCACAAAAATACATAATCTGTCGATGCAAAGCGTACGTCAAAAACAATCAGAGTGACAAGAAAACAAAACGAAAAAAATCCAAAATAAACCTGAAAACAGAGAGAGAGAGAGAGAGCAACAAAACAAAAAGCAAATTCCACACCCACAGATGTGCGAGGTCATTTGTCATTGTAAGTATTTTGTCCATAGTCAGTCCGCCGGTCGGTCGTTAGCAGACTTCAAGCATTGGGGGATGAGTAGATGAGCGTCAGAGTAGAACAGGAAGCTTAAAAATTGGATATTTTTTTTGAGAAGAGCTTTTAGCAGCTACACACTTTGGTGCCAGCCAGCAGCATACAATCTGGCTGACAAACACTTACAGATTTCAATTTCGTTAACAACATCCACTTATGCTTCGCACCACACGCTGTGTACTCATAATATGGCAGATAGGGTTTGAGGGGTAAAATAGGTACATATGTAGGTGGGTGAGTTTAAATTGAAATTGGGGTGTACTGAGGAACAAATATGCGTAGGCGTTAAATTGCAGCAATTTGTTGCTAGAAAGAATAAGAGTTATAGCAAGGAAAGTGTGTTGACGATAGGACGATTGCATTAAAAGGTGAGTTGTAAGCAGTCTCAGAGACAACCTTCAGAAAACTCTCGGTGGACTTAAGAAATATTTTTTTGGCGTAAAACCTTCATGAACCAAATTTATTCCCTTTAGTTGGAGATATAAAGTACCCACTGTAGCATCTGTGTCCTTGGGAGAAAAATAGACTAGAATTAGTGAAAGTTCAAAAAAGCGGGATTTTCTGGTATACATGCAAGCGGACTTTTGTTAATCGTTGCTAAAGGGGTTACCATGGTTATGGAGTTGACAACTTTGTATTTAATTTGTGAACGCCTTTTTGCACTAATCATCGCCAATTTATTCAGCAACCCCAAAATTTTAAGCATGGCAAAGTGCACGAACGTCTGCTCCTTTAAGAGCGTTAACTTCCATTTTGGCGAAGCTCATTTTCAGGTGAAAATCCAAATGTGCTATTTGGCGCGGTTTGCATGCCGGCGGCGTCATTGGGAAATACTTCTTAGTCGAAGATGCCCATCGTTAAGTTATCGTGAATGAACAACGCCACCTCACCATGGTTACTTATTATTTTTGGACTAAATTGGAAGATATCAACCTGGACGACATGTGGTTTCAACATGACGGTGCCGCACAGCACACGTTACAAACGATTTATCGAAGAGTAAGTTTGATTTGGCGGCCACCGTAACTGACGCCGAATGACTGGGTTCCAATTCTGGCGAGAACATCGGAAAAAACTTTTCAGCGGTGGTTATCGCCACCCCCTATGCTGGCAACATGTTAATGAGCTTAAGCCATGATATTGAGCATACAATTTTAATCGGACAGCACTTAGTGATATGTGAGAAGTTTGCCCCAGTTCCTTAGTGAAATGTTCATGGGCAAATTGGTTGATTTTTGTTATAAAACATCAAACCGATAGCTTGGTGCAGGCACATGCTCCCGCAGATACAAAGAAGGAAATCTGGTAACTGTTACAGATAGTGGCTGAGATATGGAAAAAAATTATTCCCAACTGATAGCATCCGACAAAGGCGGCACAGAGGATTCCGCAGAACCAGATCTCGATAATGGCATTGAATATTATACTCCCAGTCAGAATGAGGCCCAAGTAACAATGAGCCGTCTGGAGCCGATGGGTTGCCCGCTGAACTCTTTAATAGCGATGGCGACATACTGGTAAAGCATACACTGTTAGAAAAATGACGGTGCTTTGTCAATACCGCCTGGTATTATATTGTTCGCTTCATTGGCAACGATTTTTAATACCATTTGGTATCAATTTAATACTTGGCACAGTTGTTGAAAGTCATAACTGAACACTTAGTGGAAAAGTCGGACAAAAATTGTGGCTTTCAGGGGCTCAAGAAGTCAAATTGGGAGATCGGTTTATATGGGAGCTATATCCAAATCTGAACTGATATGGCCCATTTGCAATCTCCAAAGATCTATGTCAATCTAAAGTATCTGTGCAAAATTTCAATTGGCTAGTTCTAAGCGTTCGACCGCTGTCGTGATTTTGACAGCCGGACGGACATGGCTAGTTCGAATCAAATTTCGAGACGATCAAGAATATATATACTTTATGGAATGACTAGATTAGTATAGCCCCACCCTATGGTGGTGGGTATAAAAATTAAGATAATGAGCCGAAACTTCCACCAAGTAATTTTTTACCATAGATAAGATCGAAGATATACTAATACAGACAATATCTTGATATAGTCCCAATCAACAATTTAAGGTTATGGGCCTGCAACAGCTGCATGCTCAGTTTCGCCGAATTTCGGCACAGAAAGTTGTGTTAAGACCCTCAAGTTCGTTATTGAATATGAACTAGATCGGGTAATATCTAATCGGCCATCGTATGGAGCGATTTTTCGATTTAAGGTCAAAGGTCCAAAGAAGCCGCATTTATTGCTCGATTTCGCTGAACTTTTACACATGTGGTCTAGATCGGAAAATATCTTAATATAACCCCCATATAGACAGAGCTCTCAATTTAAGGTCTAAGGCTCATAGCTAGGTCTAAGGCCCATTTGCTGAAATGTGGCACTGTAATCTGTGTTAGGTCCTTCGTCGTCGGTGTGTAGTATGGTTCAGATCGGACCATTTTGGATTAACGGTATTTTGCTTATAAATAGCTTAATTATTACCCCATTTCTCTGTATTCTGAAATAGAGAGGTACCTACGACCTTCGACGTCCTTGATGGGTTTGGCATAGACCAGATCACATTATCATGTAACTGCTACGGGTTCATAAATGCTGCATTTCCACCAAATTATGTCGAAAAGTGGTTGATATAGTATGTACCTGAGGTGGTGGGTATCCAAAGTTCGGGGCCGCCTTTATTGCAATCGATCTATGTTTTGCTGTTGTTCTTGCTTGCCGCAGAACAGCCTGATGGTTAAAGGTTGCAATTACCGATTTCTGCAAAATCTATGGGTACTGCAGTTATGGGATGATCATAGTATGCTATAACGGGTCGGCACGCACCACATCATAATATGACCATCACATAACTATATCCAAATATTAGGCCCCATAGACACTTTTTCCGAATATTGATATTAAATTCGTGCTTTACTCCCAAATACCTTTCATTTGAGCCCCATATTGCTATGGTCGTAAATTTGTCCCCTTTGGGGGATGTTTTTGGTGAGAGGCGGCCCCCCAAACACTTGATCCCATATTTGGATATCAGAGTCGTATTCTGCATTCAAATGCCTTTCATTTAACCCTTATATTCCCATGGTCAGTAAATAAGTCCTGTTTGGGGGGTTTTTTTGGGAAAGGAGTGGACCCCCGGAAACGTGGTCCTTTCATTTGAGTCCCATATTGACATGGTCGGTAAATTTGTCCGATTTAGGGGTGTTTTGGGGCTTGGGGTGGTCCGCCTAGCACTTGGTCCGACAATTGGATATCGGATACGTTTTCTTATCCTAAATACCTTTCATTTGAGTCCCATATTGTCGTGATTGGTCTAAGTATTAGAATTTAGGGTGGGGCAGCCCCCCTAGGTACCCCATCCAAAATTTGGATACCAGATTTTTATTTTTAGTGTACTATATGAGAGCACACATAATTTCGCTTAAATCGCACCACCCATGTCCGAGATCTGACGTTTCTGAAAATTAGGGTAAGGGGGAGGGTCCGCCCCCTTTCAGATATCAAAAAATGTAGTACCCTATTTTCACTACGGGATCCGCTGGAACCATACCTTACCGTCAACAAATGACATGCTTCCTCTCAGAGATACGTTCGCAGGATCCCCCAGATCTTCTTTCCTGATGTTTTTATATAGGAAATATATGAAATAGTTATGTATTTCAATGTGGTGCAAAGGAATATATCCCCCCCCCCATAGATGGTCGGTACAAAAGGACACTTCTTCTTTTCCTGTTCCTATCGTTCCACAATGTACTAACATCTCCATGTAATCACTATAACCAAAACTAACCTAACCTAATTGAGTCTGCATTATCCCCACGTTCAATTTAAGGACTTGCAGGGAAAATCTTAATCTTAAGCTCACTGAGTGTACCCAAGTTGCGGCATGACAAAAGTTATGGCCGATGGTATTGATTACACAGTAGCGTAAAAACGCTTCATGTTAAATGGAATATGCAAATGAGAATGGGATGTTTTTTGGGGGGCTCAGTAAATCATTCAAATCAATTTTGATTAGAACCAATAAAATGGGTCTTTTTCTTTGACATTGAAATCAAGTCATGTGTGGCAGCATGAAAATAAAAAGGAAAACAAATAAAAAAAAGCAAATACCCCATAAATAAGAATAAAACAATGTTAAGAAACTGAAAACAAAAGGATATGTCAACAAACACACTGTCAAACATTCCTTAACGGAAAGGCAAAGGAAAATAACGGAAAAAAAGGATAAACGGATAGAAGGAAAGCTGTTTAAAGTACCATTTTGCCTAACCGAACATACTAAGCACTGCGACAAAATGCCATGACAGAGAATACCAGGAATTGATGGAGTCGCAGCAACGAGTCGAGTAGACTTGGCTCGAGTCAAGCAGAGTTAGGAAATCGCACCCCATAAACAAGAAGACAATTGATTGACAGTATTAAGTGGAAATAAAACATGTTGGCCCTGTTTACCATCAGGAAGCAAGGAACTGGGAAATGCGGGGGCATTCAATGAGTGAAAGAATGGTAACAAAAGGAAAATTACTTTTAAAGTACACACACATAGAGGGACGAAAATTAATGCTGTGCCCTCTCGCAGTTGTTTTGATGCCAAAGGGGAGCCTCAACAATTATGTGTGCGCTACAAATTGAGATATGAAAACTTTAATTAAATTTCTTGGAATGCCAAAAGCTTTACTTTTATTTCATATATTCCACCAGCGCACAGTGGGATGGGGGAAAAAAATAAGTGGAAATAAGTCTGCCATTTTTAAAACCCACCACCATGGGATGGAGGCATACTAATCTAGTCATTCAGTTTGTAACACCTCGAAATATTGATCTAGGACTCCAAAGAAATTCTAATTCAAGCTAGCCATGTCCGTCTGTCGAAATCACGATAGCGGTCAAACACGTTGAACTAGGCATTTGAAATTTTGCACAGGTACTTTATATCGATGTAGGTCGTTGGGGATTACAACTGGGCCACATCAGTTCAGATAATGATATAGCTCCCATATATACCGATTGCCCAATTTGATTTCTTGAGCCCACGGAAGCCACAATTTTTGTCCGATTTGGCTGAAACTTTGCTCAAAGTGTTCTGTTACGACTTCCAACAACTGTGTCAAGTACGGTCCAAATCGGTCAAGAACCTGATATAGCTTCCACATAAACCGATCTGTCGAGCTGACTTCTTGAGCCCCTGGAAACCTCAATTTTCATCCGATTTGGCTGGAAGTTTGCACATAGTATTCTGTTATGACTCCCAACAACGGAGTCAAGTACGGTCCAATTCGGTCCATAACCATAACCTCCCATATAAACCGATCTCCTGATTTGACTTTATGAGCCTTTGGATGCCACAATTTTTGTCCGATTTGGCTGAAACTTTGCTCATAGTGTTCTGTTATGACTTCCAACAATTGTGTCAAGTACGGTCCAAATCGGTCAAGAACCTGATATAGCTCCCATATAAACCGAGCTCCCGAGAAGTCAGCTCGACTTCTTGAGCCCCTGTAAGCCTCAATTGCCATCAGATGTGGCTGGAAGTTTGCTCATAGTATTCTGTTATGACTCCCAACAACGGAGCCAAGTACGGTCCAATTTGATCCATAACCTGATATGCAAATTGCAAATTTTAACCGTGAACATTCTACTAAGGAACAGGGGCAAACTTCTCACATAGGGATGAGTGCAGTCCGATTCAAGTTTTAAGCATAATGATAAGGGTCCTCCTTTTTGTAGCCAAATCCGAACATGGCATAGTATCTCACAAATGTTGCCAGCGTAAGGAGAGGAAAACCACCGCTGAAAATTTTTTCCGATGGTTTTGCCAGGATTCGAACCCAGGCGTTCAGCGTCAAAGGCGGATATGCTAACCTCTATACTACGGTGGCCACAACCTGATATAGCTTCCATATAAACCGATCTCCCGATTTGACTTCTTGAGCCCCTGAAATCCACAATTTTGATCCGATTTGGCTGAAATTTTGCACATATTATTCTGTTATGACTCCCAACAACAAGGCCAAGTACGGTCCAAATCGGTGATATAGCTTCCACTTAAACCGATATCCCGATTTGACTTCTTCAGCCGCGATTTTTATCCGATTATCCGGCGAACAAAATTTTTAGGGTCAAAGTGATTCACTTTGAAGGCCCGCCAATGGGTGATCTAAGGCCCTCATTTTTTGCACATAAGCAGTTTAACATCTCATCTATCACCATGCAAAATTCCACGAAGATCCGTTCTTAAATGACAGACTTATTTTTTCCTCATCCCACAGTGCAGCGTACGGCGCAGGCAGCTAGCTACAGATTTATGATGAAAATGAAAATCCAATTGAAATCAATTTCAATTAATCGCCAGACAACGATGACAAATATTTGTCATCAGTATCAATTAATGAAAATTAAAACAACAACAAACATCAAGCAACAATCTATAAAAAAAAATAACAATTGGAGTGCTCAACTGAGTCGTTCCATACGATTTCGAGATCATTTTCGTTTGGCTCTTTATTAATAAAAGCGTGAATGTTTAACTGGGTTTGTTTTTATACCCACCACCACATATTAGGGGGTATATTCATTTAGTCATTCCGTTTGCAACCCATCGGCCCTACAGAGTAAAAATATCTCGGATGGTCATAAAATTTTAAGGCAATTTAACGATGTCCGTGTGTCTGTCCGTCCGTCTGTTTTAATCACTCTACAGCCTTCAAAAATTTAGATATTGAGCTGAAATTTGGCAAAGGTACGTCGCTGCAAGCAGGTTAAGTTCTTGAACGGACCAAATTGGATCATATTTGGATATAGCTGCCATATAATCCGATCTGACGATAAAGGGTCTAAAGCCCATGACAGCTTTATTTATCATCCGATTTCGTTGAAAATTGATATAGTGAGCTGTTTTAAGCCTCCCAACATTCGAACCAAATATGATAAAGAACAGACTATATAGCTATAGCTGTCATATAGACCGATGTTGCAATTAAGGGTCATAGGTTAGGTTAGGTTGAAAAGAGGGCGTGGATGTTAATACGCCCCATACCATTATAGACATACACCTAAGCCAGTAATCGGCTTGTTGTGCGCTCTAAATACTAAAAAGTAACCTTGACAAAGAAAATCTAATTTAGATATTCGGTGCTACTTACAAAATCCTTAATTGTTTTCCTCGCCACGCGCCCCAAGTTGGTTCAAGTCTGGTATTGTGTCCCCACCTAAGTACTGGTGTCTTATAGCCGCGAAAACCGGGTAATGACAACGTCTAATCATCTTCCCCACATGCGCTACACTTAACGCACCGATTTTCCATAAGTGAGCTTGTAGTCCTATGTGTCCCCACATGATACCAAAAGCATTACTGACCTCCTTCTTGCTTCCATTCAGTAATAGTCTCGTCTTCTCACGTTCTGGATCCCCCCATAGGATTTTCGCCGTACCACCGACTGTTTCGCGTTCGTCGCCCACGCCCTTTACTCGAAAGGCTTCGGGTTAACCTAGTTTATGGACAGCTGTCCTCTGACCTTCACCGCCAAATTGTCTGCCCTTTCATTCCCCGTTACTCCGTTATGGCACGGCACCCAAACGATGCGGATTGTACCGTTCTCAGAGAAGGCGTTAATCTTCTTCTTACACTGCAAGATTGTTTGTGACCTTACCTTCCTGATTGTTATTGCCCTTACGGACTGTTTACTGTCCGTAAAGATGTCCACACTCGACGTTCTGGCGATAGTATCACACCACCTCACGCATTGCATGATAGCCCCGAACTCCGCTTGCAGGACCGTATTATGGTCAGGCAGTGGGTTCTTAATGTAGTCTCCCAGGCTTACTCTGTTCTCTAATCTGGATCCATCCTTGCAACATGATCTTTCAGATGGCAATACTAGGGTTCCGCCAATCCAAGAATGTGTCGCTGGCAGCAGTGCCTCGCAGTTGACCTCAAGTGTCGCTTAGGTATACGATCGGAACCCTCTTCCCTCCCTTCCAGGTTTCCTATCATCGCCTCGATTAGACCCCGATGGTATGACCTGCTCCTATCCTGTGTCCATTCTCCCATCGCCTTAAGTCTCATAGCCGCATTGGCTGACTCACATTTAATTTTGTATGTCTATGGGTCGGATATCTAGAATAGTCTCCAGTGCCCTAGTGGGCGTGGTCCTCATCGCTCCGCCTATGCCAAGACACCATGTTCTCTGAACCTGATGTATGGTCCTTATGTTGCACTTTTTCTCCATAGCAGTCCACCAAACTACTGAGGCGTAAGTAAGTATTGATCTAATCACGCTCTTGTAGAGCCAATGGACTATCCTCGGATTCAGACCCCATCCATTTCGAGCCCGTCTACATAGTGCCCAACATTTGTGAGCCTTCTCAGTACGCTACTGAATGTGACACTTCCAATTCAGTCTCCTGTCCAAGATCACGCCTAAGTATATGATCTTGTCAGATATCGAATCGTCTTATTGAGGATGTGGACGATGGATGGAGGACGTGGTGCGTTAAATTGGCCCATCTTCGTCTCTCTCGTGGGCCACTCGACATTTTTCTGCAATTTGGCCCAGATCGGTCCAGATTTGAATATAGCTGCCATATAGTCCGATCTCTTAAGTTAAGGTTTTCAATCTATAAAAGGCGGTTCTATTGTCCGATTTTGCCAAAATTTGGGACAGTGAGTTGTGTTGAGCCTCTCGACATTCCTCTTTAATTTGGCCCAGGTCGATCTAGATTTGAATATAGCTGCCATATAGACCGATCTCTTGAGTTAAGGTCTTTTGGCCATAAAGGCCGCATTTATTGTGCGATTGTGCCAAAATTTGGGACTGTGAATTGTGTTAGGCCCTTCGACATCCTTCTTTAATTTGGCCTCGATCGGTCCAGATTTGGATATAGCTGCCATATAGACCGATCTCCCGAGTTAAGGTCTTTTGGCCATAAAGGCCGCATTTATTGTGCGATTGTGCCAAAATTTGGGACTGTGAATTGTGTTAGGCCCTTCGATATCCTTCTTTAATTTGGCCTCGATCGGTCCAGATTTGGATATAGCTGCCATATAGACCGATCTCTCTGTGTAAAGTCTTGGACCCATAAAAGGCGCATTTATTGTTCGATTTTGCCAAAATTTGGGACAGTCAGTTCTGTTAGGCCCCTCGACATCCTTCTGCAATTTGGCCCTGATCGGTACAGATTTGGATATAGGTGCCGATCTATCGATGTAAGGTCTTAGACCCATAAAAGACGCATTTATTGTTCGATTTTGCTGAAATTTGGGACAGCTAGTTGTGTTAGGGTCTTCGACATCCCTCTTCAATTTGGCCCAGAACGGTTCAGATTTAGATATAGCTGCTATACTAACCGATCTCTCGATTTAAAATCGTGGCCCCATAAAAGGAGCATTTATAATTCGATTTCGCTGCAATTTGGCACAGTTAGGCTTTTCGACATCCGTGTCGTATATGGTTCAGATCCGTGCCGAATTTGGCCCAAATTGGATCATATTTCAATATGGCTGCTTTGGGGACACCCGAGGTGGTGGGTGTCCAAAGTTCGGCGCGGCCGAACATAACGCCTTTTTACATGTTACTTGCTATATTGTTAGGTACTCGTACAAGTTTATAAACATCTCATAAATCATACCATTTTGATGGCATCCCATAAACCCCCCTACAACGGTTATGGCAAATGTCTGTCAGTTGGGGGCTATTTTGTGGTTTTCTGTTGTGGTCTTTTATTTTATTGCATACAATATTTCCATACAATTCGATTTCGAGCACGGAATATAATTTGAACAGCGGAAACTTATATATCTGTTTTTACAATTTAATAATTTCTTTTATTGATGGCTGTCTAACTGCCAAGGGGTATGTTCGTCTGCATGTCTGTCCGTCTTCAAATAATCTGCCTATGCCTATTGCCCTTTGGCGCTATTTGCTATGGGTGGTTTGAAAGACCGAAGAATCGTTACAATGTTCATGCCTATCTTAGGCGTCTTTTGAACTCCCCAGTTATTAGGTTAAGGTCTGTGTTGTTCAATTTCAAAGGTAGGGTGTGTGCGTGTGTGTCTGCGTTCAATGGCATGTAACAACAAAGTGTTAAAACTGGTTTCCACCTTGTTTTGGACATTTCTATAAAAGGAAAAAAGAAACCTTCTTGTATAGAATTTTTTCCTTACATCATTTTGAATGACGATGCTTATGGCACTTGTCACAATAAGGCGGCCTTTTAAAAGCCGCTAAGAAATAAATTATTATTTTGGTGTTGTGGGATCTTAAAGGTGATGTGTAATATTTTTGATAACGGTGTGATCGAGTCGGACATGAGGGTGAGCCATCAGCTGGCTTCAGTTTATTTACATTTTACTCTGAGTCACATGTAACAAAATTTTTCAAGTTGGATGTTCTGACTAATGAAATTGACGAAGACGACAACTTTACAACAAAAGTTTGGGTTATGGGGTTGTTTGGACTCGAAAATTACTATTTTAGATTCTAAACCTCTCTTAAGTATTGGTTATTTCTATTTTAGAGAATCCATTTGGCGACATGCGCTGCCACAAGACTAAAATCTCTCAGGAGCTGAAGAGATAGGTCATATGGACATGGCCGTATCCTTTGGCATTTTCCAAGGTAGATTATAAATACTATTGAGAGCTGCACTCCTGCAAAGATCTTCAATCATCACCCCTTTGTGGTAACATTTGCGAGAAGTTCAGACTGGAATGGTTGTTATGGGTACTTTCTCAGAGGAAGCAAATGTAGCCAACGCAGTAAAGTGGCTTTCCAGGCATTCAGATCGAATTTATTAGTAACATCAAGGCTTGTGAGGGCGTGTAAGCAGGAATATGGTAAGCTAGGCTTTCACTTGGATCCTTGGTCGCATGGATTGGTCGAGAATGAAAAATCGAAAGCGCTAGCCAAAGAAAACTCCAAAGTGCGCCGATCGCAACCTCGCTTTAATCCTTAAAAGTAACATTTTCAAGTACTTCCTAAGACTGATCAGAGACAGCAGAGATCAGGTGGGATATAACTGAAACATATGCTGAAAAGGGGCAAAAGTTTCCTTTTCCGCCCTTTCCGAAATCATGAATTTATGGATCAATTTCCTAACCAGGAAAACAGACAGGCAGTTTTCGTTTTTAATAAATGAAACCAAAGTTGCCGTTTTTGGTAGGTTCTTACCAAAATTGGTAAGTTTTTATTCTCTTGTTACGTGACCCTATATGCAGCAAGGGGTACTGTTTTCCTTACCGGCTAACTTAGTCGACTCTCATGAGTGGTCCCATCCCAATATCCTTGCCCTAGGACGTATCTATAAAGAAAAGTAGGCTGAGCCCAATTTTTGGTAGGTTTTTCCAAAATATACATACCAGAGAGGCCACCGTTAGCGCAGAGGTTAGCATGTCCGCCTATGACATTGAACGCCTGGTTTCGAATTCTGGCAACTCCCCTCCTAATGCTGGCGACATTTGTGAGGTACTTTGCCATGTAAAAACTTCTCCTCAAAGAGGTGTCGTTCTGCGGCACGCCGTTCGGACTCGGCTATAAAAAGGAGGTCCCTTATCTTTGAGCTAAAAAATGAATCGAACAGCACTCATTGATTTGTGAGAAGTTTGCCCCAGAAGTTTGCATGCCAGAGAACTACATGAGACCCAAAATAGGGCACTCAATAGCCACTTTGGCCAAAGCAATTGTCTGTATCGCATGCCATATAAAAACAAAGTTAGTTGCAAACACACGCACATATTCAATAGAGTGAGATATGTGTGAACGATTTTAAAAATCGTTCAATAGATGTGTTTTTCCATTTGATCGACGGACATCGTGTGTTGTTTGCAAATGAACACCACTCAGATGAGTGCTATATGAAGCCAAAGCAAGCAGTGGAATGAGACATAAAGTTTTGTTGAGCAGCATAGTTATTCTCTGTTGTATTTTTTTTTTTTTTTGCACTTGCTTGCTTGGACAAGAATTGCTTTTATCGATGATGCACATGCTGTCTATCTTCGTCTGTTCAAAAGTCCATGAACAGCTCACTATTATAGGGAAAATAGGTAGTAAATGCGCATTTATAGGCTTAAGACCTTAAACAGGGAGATCGCTTCAAACTCTTGACGGTTGTTAAAATAGGAACAAAGAGGCGACTTTCATATACTCAGGAAGTCATATTGGGAGATTGGTTTAAAGGCTGTTATATCAAGATTTAGACCATCCTTGAACAATGTGTATTATTTTTATAGTCAGACGGTTGAAAATAGGGATGTTCCATGAATATTACGACGATCTAGTGGTCATATTATGTATGGTTCGATGTATGACAAACAGTGTTGTCATTTTTGCTAGATTCCTACCAAAATTGGTAGGCTTTTATTCTCTTGGTATGTTGGTAGGCTGACCACAATTTTTGGTGTGTTTTTCCAACATATAAGTACAAAGTTAAATTGCTTTTTGTGGTTTTGAATGATCGTTAAGAGTGCAGAACCATGAATGTCATTACAAGGTGTATCACTGCTTCAAATTTCAATAAAAAGGGCGTAAATTCTGATATCAATATGCAGTCAATATCAGAATTTACGCCCTTTTATGAGTGTTAAGGGATTTCTTCCAAATTTTATAATATCTGGGTAAAAAATTAGGCTTTTGTGCGTTCAATGCCTTCAATCGGAAAGCAAGGCTATGTAGTAGCTGCATACAAATATAGTCAGATCTGGTAGATCTTCAGATATTGAGGGGTCCATGCAGCTCACTGTCACGACGAAAATGGATAGTAAAAGCGCATTTCCCGGCTCAAACACTTAAATCCGGAGATCGCTTAAAGCAACCAGGGCACAGTTCTTCATTGAAATTGGAACAAATCAAGATTTTCTATCGAAAGATCAGTAAAAAAGATGATACACGCATAAAAATAATTCTTTTCACATCAGGGAAATTATCGACAAGTAAACTTCTTTTGTGAAAAACGTTGGACTTTGTTTAAGATGAAAGTACATGTTTGTTGAGAAATTAATTCTTGCAATGTGTTTTCGCGCATTTCAATTCCTACTTTGGGATGGATAATTCTTTATCGCGAGAGTCTAACCAAACAATGTATGTGCCTTAGTAATATGTATTGTGTTTTCTTGTACCTGCCAGCCTTTTGCCTGTTGCTCTAATTATTTTTATTAGTGGACATACCAATATTTTTTTTAATCGGTTTAGCCGGTAAAAAAAATATTGGTATCAGTTCAGCCGTTTTTTATTCTACGGAACAAACAAAAAATGCGAGGCCTATATAGTCATGGTGGGTCATATGCCCATTTAAGGTGTTTTTGGGGGGTAGGGTGACCCCCTATACTTCGATCTGATTTTGTATGGCAGATTCGTAATCTACTCCCGAATACCTTTCATTTGAGGCCCATATTGACATGAACGTTCAATATATCTGTTTGGGGGAATTTTGGAGTTTGGGCGGCCCGATTGGTACTTAGACCCATAATTAAATACATTCGTAATCTATTTGCCAATACCTTTCATTTGATACCCATATTGTCCCCATCGGTCCACTTTTGATTTTTGGTGGTGTTTTTGGATAACCAAGGGTTTGGGAAGGGTCCACCCCCTTCCGAAATCAACAAATTATAAAGCCTATTTCTCTTTCCTGACCATGTTCGCAATCTACTCCCGAATACCTTTCATTGGAGGATCATATTGTCATGATCGTCGAAAAACCCTATATGCGGGGGTTTTGCGGTTGGGGCGGCCCACCCCTTATTTGGATCCCATTTTTAATATGCAATTCGTACTCTACTCCTGAATGCCTTTCATTTGAGTCCCATATTGTCCCGCTCGGCCCACTTTTATTTTTGGTTCGTACTTTTGGGGTAAGGGGGAGAGTCCCCCCCCCCCCCCCCTTCCGATATCAAAAAAATTATATAGCCTATGTTTCCTTTCGGCCACAAATTCAATTTTATATATAAGATGTAAACCATTTTTGGCTTGTAGAACATTTGGTAGGTTCTGGTCGGATTAGGTAGGATTTTTCTTAAATTTTGATAGGAAATTATTATCTTGAGTGGCAACACTGGTTGCAAATGGAATGTGTAATTTGATGTATTGCTCATCGGTGTGGGTATTAAAATATACACCGTATTTTGGGCTTGTGGAACATTTGGTAGGTTTTGATCAGGTTTGGTAGGATTTTTCTTAAATTTTTTTGGAAAATAGTTTTCTTGAGAGCCAACACTGAATGGATCATCTCCTCCAAAACAGACAGGCGCCGTCGTGGTTAGCTTGTACCTCCTGCCGCAAATCTTATATCTCCTACAGAAAATTCACCAAGCAGGGACGTACACAAGGAGGGGCTATCAAGGCGGAGCCCCCCAAAATTCCTTTTTACAAAAGTCAGACAAAAAAAAAATATATATATATAATCCTAGCCACGTTTCTGCCATAAAGTTTTTTTTTTGCTGGGAAGTGAGAAATTATTAGAAATTGGCATGAATCCATCTAGTTTAGTTATTTTTTCCGGGAATTGACCAATTAATGACCGAGAGTACCAACAAAGACTTTTGTTTATTATGAATAAAAACACGAAAAATGTTCATTAATTGCTTTTGCCATTATCATTCATATTTTGTTTATGCAATCGGGCAAATTTCACAGAAACCAAGCTGTATCTAAAAGCAAAAGCTGTGCTCATTTTTATTCTGATTTTTATTTGAGCATTTCCATCATCAACACTTTTTTAACTGTTCTAGCGTCCACACGGTGGGTAGGGTTCTTCGAATCAGCAGTTCAAACATTCGGACGTTCCTTTGTTGCAATTAAAGTATACAACAGCATTTTTCCTTGGAATTTCAATGCCTGTTTTGTTGTGGCATTCCGCGTGGATGTGTTGAGCGCTGTGCTTTTATTTATGCATATAACAATTAATTGAGTTATATAACCGTGAAGCATAATTGGTTTAAATCTCGCCAGCACAGCAACCTAGCAACTTTTGAGGCCTATTTAGCTAGTGTTAGACAGCTCGGCAAGATGGCATAGATTCGACCATTGCTGTTGTTTAGTTGAAGTTATTCCATTGGCCTTGCCACTCAGCCAGCTACCATTACTGAGAGTGTTGGATGGCTTAGTTTTGGCTTTTTTTTTGCAGCGTGTGAAACTAACATACAGGTAAGCCCCATAGGACAAACAAAAATTAAAAGTAAAATCGGGTAATAATTTAGTTTTCTGGCGTCTCCAGGAGGCATAACGAGGTATCAGTTAATATGAGCGCTATATTTGTATGTTAACCTATACTGTTGCAAAATCAACATGCGTTGTTGATATATTGACAACGTGCGGGGATGATTTTGTGAACGCGTGTTGTCAATTTCATGTACCGACCGTTATGAACATCATTCCTACATCAATGTGGTAGAGTATTTGTAAACACACAATCATGGAATGGATGGAACATAAGTTCGACTCTTAGCACTAAATGTTGTCAAAATGTGGACACCTGGGCATGTGTTGTTGAAATATTGACAACGGACGGCGATGATTTTGTGAACGCGCGTTGTCAATTTCATGTACCGACCGTTATTAACATCATTCCTACACCAATGTGGTAAGGCATTTGTAAACACAAAATCATGGAATGGATGGAACATAAGTTCGACTCTTAGAACTAAATGTTGTCAAAATGTAGACACCAGGGCACGGTTTTGAATCAATGCTGCCATCATCATAAACATGCGTTGTTGAAATATTGACAACGTGCGGGAATGATTTTGTAAATGCGCGTTGTCAATTTCATGTACCGACCGTTATGGACATCATTCCTACATCAATGTGGTAGAGTATTTGTAAACACACAATCAAGGAATGGATGGAACATAAGTTCGACTCTTAGCACTAGCCATTGCTATTGTCAGAAACATGCGTTATTGAAATATTGACAATGTGCGGGGATGATTTTGTGTTGTCAATTTCATGTACCGACCGTTATGAACATCGTTTCTACTATCAATCATTCCTACATCAATGTGGTAGAGTATTCGTAAACACACAATCATGGAATGGATGGAACAAAGGTTCGACTCTTAGCACTAAATGTTGTCAAAATGTGGACACCTGGGCACGGTTTTGAATCAATGCTGCCATTGCCAGAAACATATGTTGTTGAAATATTGACAACGGACGGCGATGATTTTGTAAACGCGCGTTGTCAATTTCATGTACCGACCGTTATGAACATCATTCCTACATCAATGTGGTAGAGTATTTGTAAACACACAATCAAGGAATGGATGGAACATAAGTTCGACTCTTAGTACTAGACCTTGTCAGAATGTGGACACCTGGGCACGGTTTTGAATCAATGTTGCCATTGTCAGAAACATGCGTTGTTGAAATATTGACAACGCGGCGATGATTTTGTGAACAAGCGTTGTCAATTTCATGTACCGACCGTTATGGACTTCATTTCTACAATCAATCATTCATACATATATGTGGTAGAGTATTTGTCAACACACAATCATGGAATGGATGGAACATAAGTTCGACTCTTAGCACTAGCCATTGCCAGAATGTGGACACCTGGGCACAGTTTTCAATAAATGCTGCCATTATCATAAATATGCGTTGTTGCAATATTGACAAAGTGCGGCGATGATTTTGTGAATGCGCGTTGTCAACTTCATGTACCGACCGTTATGGATTTGTAAACCCACAATCATGGGATGGTTGGCACATAATTCGACTCTTAGCACTAGACGTTGTCAGAATGTGGACACGTGGGCACAGTTTTAAAAGCTTCGTTCACAATAAAACTGTTGTTGATTTGTGAACAATTGTGGTTGATTCACTTTTATAAATCAATGGAGGTCAATTTGACAACGCTGTAGTTGGTTTTTTTCTAAGGGTGTGACAGGATGATATTTGATGTGGTTGTTAGAGACCATGGTGCGTTTCGCGAATTGGAAAAGAATTGTTTGAAGAACTTAGCTAAATCAATCATTGGAGGAAGGTGAAAAAAATTTGGCTTGGACAAAATCATATTCAAATTCAACAAAGACGAAAACATTCCAGACTTTACCTTATGGATCTCAAATCAATACTTCCGTCTTAGAGATAATTTTTCTCAAACATTTTCCATCTTCTGCATGTCACTAACCATTTGTCATGTTATTCGCGGTGGCTCAGTTTACAATTATTTAAATTAATTATACCTTGAGTGTGAATGTTCCATACTCTCTCCATCTCGCTCTCATCACGATTCTCAATGTAAATACATGGATTTTGTTTAGAGCACAGTCAGCAGCACTTTTAACAAGAATTTTGCCGTCGAGAGTGTTGTTTTATGTACAGAGTCGTTGTAGCCGATGCCTAGCAAATTAACGAAAAGACACAAAGTTCAAGGCTTGACCAGTTGATGTGTACCAAATTTTGTTGGTATTTCTTCTTCTGTTTTTCACTCAATTTTTGGCTTGGCATGTGATTAAGCTTGGCATGGGTATACTCCCCTTACAAAGCAGCGTTGAAAGTTTTGGCATTTGAATGGGAATTGTGTTAATTTTTTAAAGCTATGGGCAGGATTTCTTTCGTTTTCATGTTTTTTAATTGTAAAACCTCTATTTTTAGCTCACTTTAATATGCTAGAGGAAATGGTAGCGAATAAGACCATTTAGAAAATGTACCTGGTTATTTTTATTTTGTTTTTGAAAGGGCGTTGAGACGGACGGTAGGTCTATGGTTTTTGGAGAAGACTTTTAATTTGGGAATTTGGGAAGTGTTGGAAAGACTTTTCCATAACAGCCAAGTTCAAAGCAAACTATTGGGTTGCCCAAAAAGTAATTGCGGATTTTTCATATAGTCGGCGTTGACAAATTTTTTCACAGCTTGTGACTCTGTAATTGCATTCTTTCTTCTGTCAGCTGTCTTTCTTATCAGCTGTTACTTTTAGCTTGCTTTAGAAAAAAAGTGTAAAAAAAGTATATTTGATTAAAGTTCATTCTAAGTTTTATTAAAAATGCATTTACTTTCTTTTAAAAAATCCGCAATTACTTTTTGGGCAACCCAATATATTTATACATTTATATACAATACATTTATGTTAGGAAAATTTTATGCAAATTGCAAATTTTGCCCATAAACATTCCACTAAGGAACTGGGGCAAACTTCTCACATATCAATGAGTGCAGTCAGATTCAAGTATTAAGCTCAATGATAAGGGACCTCCTTGCGACACCTCTTCGGAGAGAAGTTTTCCATGGCATAGTACCTCACAAATGTTGCCAGCAAAGGAAAACCACCACTGAACATTTTTTTTTCTGATGGTCTCGCCAGGATTCGAACCCAGGCGTTCAGCGTCATAGACGGACATGCTAACCTCTGCGCTACGATGGCCTCCATCTTTGAGCATTTTTAACTTTTTTTACATTTGAAAACAGCAGAAAATGTTTGCTGATTTAGCAAAAAGTTAATGCTGTCTCATTTTCAGCTGACTTGCTGCTGCTACAACAAACATTTTTGCTGTTTTAGCTAACAAGTTTCTCTATGGTTCTCTTAAAAAGTTAAGGCATATGTGGTGTGCTTGAAATGCATTGGGCAGGTTGCGGAGATCGCGATTTCGAAGCTAACCAAAGCTTTATCATCAGTCCACTTAGCAGCAAAAAGATGAGTAGGTGGATCCGTGAGGTCTTCTGGGGCTTAGCGGACTGATGATGAAGCTTTGGTCAGCCTGCCCCATGTATTTTAAGCACACCGCATAAGCCTTAACTTTCTACTCTAAATAAAAGCAAAATCAAAGCCTATTGGTTTCAGTTGGACAAAAAATCCAAATCGCTGAATTATAGTAAAGTCGATTGTGTTAGGTCTCTCGTGCGTTCCTATCTGGCGATAAATCTGCCAGGGGTTCAAAAATTGACATTTTTTTTCGTATTTTGACGAAATGTGGCTAAAATATGATTGGATTTTGTTACTGAACAAAACTGTTTCAATGTTACACTTCCCTATCAATGTCTTCAAAACTAATACCATTTGGCCCTTTGTCTTAAAAAGCGCAATCATACAAAGAAAGAACTCTTAATAAGAGCTTGAAAGGGGAATCATTGAAGCTTAAAAATCCATTACATCATCATGAAGAAGGAAATGAAAGAAGAGCGCCTATTAACCAACCGATATTACAACCAACGCACATGCAACGCGGCACAATGTAAACAAAAACTGCTGCAGCAATCTGCAGTCGAAAACAAGAACATGGGAAAAACACTGCACTGCATTGCTCAGCCATCATTGGCACTGCTCATAATCTTTTGGGAGAATAAAAATTCAACCAAAATTAAATGCAACGAAAATCCCGCGGCATAGAATAAGAAAAGAAAACTCAATAAAAAAAAAAAAAACCCTCCAACAAAACTGCATTCTGATGAGTACAACAATGTGACCATACAGAAGGACAGACAGACATTCAGCCAGCCATATCTAGAAAGTGACCGGCAATGCTGTTCATGGTTAATAAAGTGGCCGTATGTTTTTGCCAAGCAAATAAAAATAACGTTTATGTTTCGGGTGGATAAAGTTGGTGGGGGGGTTAAACTCAGTGTTGCCACATGCGGATTTTGATGTCTGATAGCCAGAGTCAACTTAGTCATGACGTCCGCCTGTCTAACCTAGGCATGATGCGCAAATACTTTCTATTCTGTAAATAGACCTATCCGAGTCATATCGTAAGCGACAAAATAGGAAAAAGAGACTCATAAGGGCTCAAGAAGTGAAATTAGCCAATTGGCATATAATAGAGCTTTAGCTACATATTAACCGAAAAGTTCCATTTTCAATCTCATTTGTGATACTACTTCAAAAAAAAAAAAAAGAGTGTGGTTATATTTTCATGGGTCTATCTAAATTTCGAAAGATGCAAGGACGGCTTGTAACCAAATGGCAAGACCATCAGTGGTATATAAGCCTTATGTCAATACTTGGAGGTTCTACGAACGAAGGATGACGAAGGTTGTACAGCAAAACACTTTTCCCATTCATTTTCAATTCTTGAATACAAAATGTAGTCAATTATTTGCGGCAACTCTGTTGTTATGTAGGCTAGTCCAACCTAAAAGCTAAACCGGTTGGTTGTCTTTTAAGTTTCATTTCAACACAATTTTTGCCTACTTCAAAGATTGGCCCAACATCATCGTCATTCTCATCTTTGTCGTTCAAGTTGTTCGCCCAAAAACCTCCTTGCTCATCATCTCGAAGGAGTTGCTCAATGTTTTGCAGTTTCATTTTCTCTGTATGGCTTCCTTGCGTTTGTGGTGAATGAGTGAGACTGTGTGTGTGTGTGTGTGTGCGTGTGTGTGTGTTTGTGCCATTTTCGGCTTTTGTGGGCTTTGTTAAAGTTTCTTAAACTGCCAGATGAGTTGATAAGAATCAGATTTTCGTTGGGTCTTTTATGCGAACACACAAAACAAAAATAGCAACCAAAAATAAAGGAGAAACAAATTTAAGAAACACATTCAAACAAAAACAAAGGAAAAAATGACAACAATAACAAAGGAAAGAAAAGCCCTGAAACAAGAAGAGGAAGAAGAAGTGGTGCTGGTGTACATGAAAGAGGCACAAAATTCGCTGTAGAACAACGACTACACAACGAATCAGCGGCCTTAACAAAAGAAGTTAAAACAACAAAAACAAAAAAGTTTGATGTTAATGTAAGCCATAACCCTGTTCAAGCTCCTCCCCCCTCCTTACCCTTAGCCTGGCACACAACACAAAAGCCCACATCTCTTTTAACGCCATATAAGGCCAATGTTTGTTCTTACCCAACTGGCCATTGCACTAAGAGAACCGAAACCCAGATAAAGGACCATCAGGGCAATGCTAACACCGCAAAAAAAAAAAATTATTCATATAACATGGACATTTATTATGAAAAAGGTTTTGCTAGATTTTTGGGTACTCCACACTGCCAAAAAGGTCGGCCAAATGGGACAAGTACTCCAAGGAGCTAAAGCTAAGGACTCAGGCAGAGAACAAGAGTAATTGGAATGGGCCAATGTGCTTTAGACTTCCCTTAAAGCATTTCAGGGAAACAGTTTGTGTTTTCATAGAATGATTAAATGGCAGGGAACTCATTTTAGCACCATTGTACTTAATTTAGTACCAATGTACCAAACAAATACAAAATTGCCCATGAACATTTCATTAAATAACAGGGGCAAACTTCTCAATGAGTGCTGGCCGATTCAAGTTTAAGCTCGCTGATAAAGGATCTCCTTTTTATAGACGAGTCGGAACTGCGTGCCGCAGTGCGACACCTCTTTGGGAAGAAACTTTTTTATATGGCTCCTATGCATGGCATAGTGCCTAACAAATTTCGCCAGCATTAAACGGGGGAAGCCACCACTGAAAATTTGCTAAAATTCTCACCAGCATTTGAACCCAGGCGTTCAGCGTCATAGACGGATATGTGAACCTCTGCGCTGTCATGTCGAACTTGTTTGCCATCCTAGATCTGAAAGAATTTTAATGAAAATTTCCCATATATTTGGCTTAATTTAAGTTATCAAAAACATAGTTGAGGTCCTTGGCTAATACCCGGCTGGGTACTGAGGCAAAGAGATATCCTAATGAATTGTGTAGCAGACTTGGAACTACCTTACACATTCCAGGGGAACTGGAATCTGTGGGTATGCCTCTAGCGACGTGTAAGCTAGGTCTTCAGTAGCGGGCCAGAAGGGCCACGAATGACAGTTGATCACAAAGAGGAGTTTATGAAGACTCCGAAATTTATCCTTATCTAGAACTGAAGAGGTCTACCGCTCTACTGTCTCTGGCTAGAACAGACGTCTCAGTGAATGAGTCCGAGACAGGACACATGCAGACAGACTTAAGGTTGCCAGTAACGACCTCTGCAGAAAGTCGAGGAAGAAGACACTATAGAACGGTGATGGACACATTAACACTGTTGAAAACACCAAACAGCGTTTGTGTGAGTATCATCAAACATCAACTAAATGTAATAGCTTTGAAATAGAGGCAGCCGATTAAAGCCACATGAAGTTGTTTATATTGTCCGTGTGCTTCAAATCGTGTTCCGTATGCCCGCGGGAATAGGAATTTATGTACGGATGTGTATGCTGCCCATCTATGCTAAAGATCACCCGGTGCGTATTTGACCACCTTTCGTCATAATCCAGTGAAAAATGCATAATTTATGACCCCATAGCAACTTTGTCGAAATATGGTCCGATTTGGACAAAAGTCGACACGGATAATGAGAGGACTAATAAATACAAGTCATTGTAGAACAAAAAATTTGATCTTTTTGGTAGTCATATCCAAATATAAACCGATCTGAAACTTATACAACACGGATGCCGAAAAGCCTAACATAAGTTACTGTCAAATTTCAGTGAGTTCGGATTATAAATGCGCCTTTTATGGGGCCAAGACTTAAAAACGATAAATCGCACTATATGGCAGCTATATCCAAATCTGAACCGATCTAGGCCAAATTGAAGAGGGCTTTCGAAGGGCCTAACACAACTCACTGTCCCAAATTTCGGCGAACTCGGTCAACAAATGCGCCATTTGTGGGCCCAAAACCTTAAATCGAAAGATCGGTCTATATGACAGCTATATCCAAAACTGGACCGATCTAAGCCAAATTGAAGAGGGCTGTCGAAGGGCCTTACACAACTCACTATCTCAAATTTCAGTGAAATCGCACAATACATGCGCCTATTATGGGTCTAAAACCTAAAATCGAGAAATCGGGTTATATGGCAGCTATATCCAAATCTGAACTAATCAGGGTCAAATCGCAGAAAGATGTCGACGATCCTAACACAACTTTCTGTCCCAAATTTCAGCGAAATCGGACAATAAATGCGCCTTTTATGCGCCCAAAACCTTAAATCGAGAGATCGGTCTATATGGCAGCTATATCCAGATCTGAGCCGATATAGGCCAAATTCCAACAAGATGTCAAGGGGCCTAACACAACTCACTGTCCCAAATTTTGACGACATCGGACATCAAATGCGCTTTTTATGAGCCCAAAACCTTAAATCGTGAGATCGATCTATATGGCAGCTATATCCAAATCTGGACCGATCTGTGCCATATTGCAGAAAGATGTCGAGGGCCTTAACACAACTCAGCGTCCAAAATTTTGGCGATATCGGACAATAAATGCGCCTTTTATGCGCCCAAAACTTTAAATCGAGAGATCGGTCTATACGGCAGCTATATCCAAATCTGGACCGATCTGGGCCAAATTCAAGTGGGATGTCGACTGACCTAACACAACTCACTGTCTCAAATTTTGGCAAAATCGGACAATAAATGCGCCTTTTATGGGCCCAAGACCTTAAATCGAAAGATCGGTCTATATGGCAGCTATATCCAAATCTGAACCGATCTGGGCCAAATTGCAACAAGATGTCAAGGGGCCTAACACAACTCACTGTCCCAAATCTCGTCAAAATCGCATAATAAATGTGACTTTTATGGGGCTAAGAACCTAAATCGGCGGATCGATCTATATGGGGGCTATATCCGGTATAGCCCATCTTCGAACTTAACCTGCTTGTGGATAAAAAAAATAATGTGTGCAAAGTTTCAGCTCAATATCTCTATATTTAAAGACTGCAGTGTGATTTCAACAGACAGAGGGACGGACATGGCTAGACGTCTTGAGTTTTTACGTTGATCAAGAATTTATATACTTTATAGGGTCGGAAATGGATATTTCGATGTGTTGCAAACGGAATGACAAAATGAATGTACCCTCATCCTTCGGTGGTGGGTATAACAAGTAACAGGCAACCATAATAAGTAGCATACACATTTTTTTTCAACAGACTTGTGTATTCAAAACAGCAGATTTTGTTTGTTGTAATAGCAGTAAGAATGGTTTGCTAATACACCAGCCCTAAGTTTGCTGAAACAGCAGTAAGGTCTGCTTTCCCATTTTCAGCAGACAAAAACTGTTGTTTTAGCAAACACTTTTGCTGTTTTGAATAACAAATTTGGTTGAGTGTATGGTAACTATATCTGGTTATGAACCGATTAAGGTACTCTACACAAGTGTTCAAAGTCAAGACGGAATACAACGAAAATTCAAAATCGGATAACAATTGCGGCTGCCAGGAACTCAAGATGTCAAATCGGGAGATCGGTTTATATGGCAGATATATCAGGTTATTCAGCGATTTGAACCGTACTTGGCACAGTTGTTGAAAATCATAACAAAACACGTCGCGTAAAATTTCAACAAACAAATCGGCTAAAAATTGCCGCTTGCAGGGGCTCGGTAAGTCAAATCGAAGGACCATTTTACATGCTAAAGCTGAATCTTAAACTGAACCAATATGGCCCATGTGCAATCCCCAATGACATACATCAATAAGAAGTATATGTGCAAAATTTTAAGGGGATTAAGTGAGCTGTTCAGAAACATACTACCTCCCATCATCCAAAAATTAAACTATACAAGAAACTGAAACAACACGACAAGACAGTACTTGGAGTGTTTGAGAGAAAAATTATTCGAAAAATAAATGGCCCAATCCTTGTTGATCTAGAACATAGTGAAGAATCCCGCCACTCTTAAAAGTCTTTTCTAAATTTCGCAACGATATGTTACGGTGAACCACTAAGCAAGTAAAGTTACGCAGTTTATGTTATACATACCGTGACATTTTCAATTGGATGAATTTATTACATACCTGAAAAGAGAATTAAAAAATATTATGAATACAAAAATAGTAGCAAAAGTTAAAAAAACAAATAAAAGAGTGCCAAGTTCGGCCTTGCCAAATCTTATATACCCTCCACAATAGATCACATTTGTCAAATTCTTTGCCCGAAATTCCTTTATAGGTAAAACAAGTTTTTTTGGACTGTTTCTCTTAATGGGCAAAGAGGATAATGGAAGGTTATAACAAAAAATCCCCATGGATTTGTTGTATGTTTGGTTAAGAGTTGCGCCCTCTATAGGTTTAAGAAGTATAATCGAAAAATTCGTTTACATGGGACCTATATAAGGTTTTGGACCAATTAGAAGCACACTTAGTACATCTGTTGCAGGTCACAGAACAAGTCTTTGTGCAAGGAAAGAATATGTACCCTCTAGAAGCTCAAGACATATATATTGGGAAGATCGGTTTATATGGGAGCTATGTCAGGTTATGGACCGATTCAGACCATATTTGGCATGTATGTGGACGGTCATAGGAGAAGTCGTTGAAAACAAAAGTTAAGCCAAATCGGATAAGAATTCTGTTTTGACTTGCAATAACCGTGCCACCGTGTATGGTTCCAATCGGTTCAAAACTTGATATAACTCCCACATTAACCGATCTCCTGATTTGACTTTTGAGCCTCTGGAGGGAGCAATCCAAAGGCCACATAGTTTTGGAACGCCCCTTTTTTCGACCATCTATTATTCGTTGTCCTTCGGGCCTGGTTCTGAAAACGTAGCTTACATATCGCTAGAGGCCTACAGATTTCAGTATCCCTGGAATGTGAAGGAAAGTTTCTAGTCTCGCAAACTCATCCGCTTTACAATTCCCTGGGTTATCTCTGTGGTACGGCACCCAGAACAGGTGAATTTTGAACTGACCAGCCATCTCGTTGAGAGATCTGCGGCAGTCGAGGGCAGTTTTTGTATTCAGAAATTTCCAGGGATACAATGGCTGCCTGGCTGTCTGAGAAGATATTTATGCCAATCGTTGTAATGACATTCCACCACTTCCTTAATTGCAAAGATCTCTGCTTGATACACACTGCAGTGGTCGGGTAACCTTTTCGATATGACCAGTTCTAGATCTTTAGAGTACACCCACCCAAAACCCACCTCATCGTTTAGTTTGGAACCATCCGTATAGAAGTCCATGTAACTTCTGTTACCAGGGATATCGTAGTTTCAATCGGTTCTATCAGGAATAGTGCTACAGTAATTTTTATCAAAAAACGGCTCAGGCAGAGTGAAATCCACACTGCCTGGAATATTGGATATTGTATCCGTAGCTGCCACATGACCCTTAGCCTCACAGCAGTGGTCACAGCAATTTCTCCAACCACAATGTCCAGAGGCATAAGATGTAGCATAAAATTCAGTGCATCAGAAAGTGTCGTCCTCAGTGCGCCTGAGATGTACAAACAAGCCATCCTTTGGATCCGCTTTAGTATTGAGCAGTAGGTGGACATTTGAAGCGCCGTCCACCAGATCACAACACCATATAGCATTATAGGTCTAACAACTGCAGTATATGCCCAATGCATGACATGCGGTCTAAACCCCCAACTTTTGCCAATGGCTCTCTTGCAGGTGTATAGGGCAAGAGTGGCCTTTCTTGCCTTTTCCAAAATATTGGATTTGAAGTTCAATTTTCAGTCCAACAAAACACTTAGGTATTTTGCGCTTTCTGTAAATGGAACATTCTCTCCACCCAAGGACACAGGTTCCACTTCCAGGTAGGTAACTTGTATCTTGCACGGATTTATACCTAGCCCACTTTCGGTAGCCCACTTCGCTGTTGCATGTAGAGCTTCCTGAAGTGCTGGGAAGAGCTTCTTGAAGTGCTTCTCTTGGAGTGCTGTGAAACTTTCCCCTAACCGCAATTGCCACGTCATCAGCGTACGCGACCACTTTTACGCCTTTTTCTTCCAGAGACATTAATATATTGTTAATGGCTATATTCCAAAATAGAGGAGACAGTACACCTCCATGAGGAGTTCCTCTGCTGACCCATCTTTTTAGATCCACTGTACCTTTTGGGTATTTACCCATCGCCCATCTCTAGTAATGACGTAAGGTATTGATGGCAAATTACGCTACGAGTGTACATCTGTGTGTGTTGCCTGGTCAACGTAGCGTAGAGGTTGGCATGTCCGCCTATTACACTAAACATCTGGGTTCGAATTGTGATGAGAATATTAGAAACAAGTTTCAGCAGGTGTTGTCTCTTCGTAATTCTTCCCCAAAGAGTGGACTACAGGGAGCTATATCGAAATCTGAACCGATTTCTTTCCAATTTGAATAGGTTTCGTCTCTAGGCCGAAAAACATGCCCATACCAAATTTGAAAACGATGGGATGAAAATTGGGACCTGTAGTTTGTACACAAATTAACATGGACAGACGGACAGACAGACGGACGGACAGACTGCCAGACTGACAGACAGACAGACAGACCGACAGACCGACAGACCGACAGACTGACAGACTGACAGACAGACAGACAGACAGACAGACAGACAGACAGACTGACAGACAGACAGACAGACAGACAGACAGACTGACAGACAGACAGACTGACAGACTGACAGACTGACAGACTGACAGACTGACAGACTGACAGACTGACAGACTGACAGACTGACAGACTGAATGACTGACAGACTGACACACTGACAGACAGACTGACAGACAGACAGACAGACTGACAGACAGACTGACAGATAGACTGACAGATAGACTGACAGACAGACAGATAGACTGACAGACAGACTGACGGACTTACAGACTGACAGACAGACAGACAGACAGACTGACAGACTTGCAGACTGACAGACTGACAGACTGACAGACTGACGGACTGACGGACTGACAGACAGACTGACAGATAGACTGGCAGACTGACAGACATACAGACAGACAGACTGACAGACTGACGGACTGACGGACTGACGGACTGACGGACTGACTGACAGATAGACTGACAGACTTGCAGACTGACAGACTGACGGACTGACAGACAGACTGACAGACAGACTGACAGACTTGCAGACTGACAGACTGACGGACTGACAGATAGACTGGCAGACTGACAGACAGACAGACAGACAGACTGACAGACTGACAGACTGACAGACTGACAGACTGACAGACTGACAGACTGACAGACTGACAGACTGACGGACTGACGGACTGACAGACAGACTGACAGATAGACTGGCAGACTGACAGACAGACTGACAGACAGACAGACAGACAGACAGACAGACAGACAGACAGACAGACAGACAGACAGACAGACAGACAGACTGACAGACTGACAGACTGACAGACTGACAGACTGACAGACTGAATGACTGACAGACTGACGGACTGACAGACAGACAGACAGACAGACAGACAGACAGACTGACAGACTGACAGACTGACAGACTGACAGACTGACAGACTGACAGACTGACAGACTGACAGACTGACAGACTGACAGACTGACAGACTGACAGACTGACAGACTGACAGACAGACTGACAGATAGACTGACAGACAGACTGACAGACAGACTGACAGACTAACAGACTGACAGACAGACATACAGACAGACTGACAGACTAACAGGCTGACAGACTGACAGACAGACAGACTGACAGACTGACAGACTTGCAGACTGACAGACTGGCAGACTGACGGACTGACGGACCGACAGACAGACTGACAGATAGACTGGCAGACTGGCAGACTGACAGACAGACAGACAGACGAACATAGCTAAATCGAATCAGAAAGTGATTCTGAGTCGATCGGTATATTTATCAATGGGTTTATCTCTCTTCCTTCTGGGTGTTACAAACAAATGCACTAAGTTATAATACCCTGTACCACATTGGTGGTGTAGGATATAATTATCTGAGTGCGTTTACAGACCGCCACTATAATTACCTAACCTAAGAATAAGAACAGAACTTTTTACTGTGGAAGAACAAAGTTTGTCATTCTATGGCGTTTAATAAATTCAAATATTCATGGCAATTATGATCCAAATGGGGTCTTAACCAATCTTCCGATTTGAGGATGCAGTCTTATCTGATATAGACCATATATTTACCTGGTTGATTTACTATTCCTTGACGAACTGCACAGATTTCACCAAACTGTAAGAAACTGATATAATATCTTCTCTTATATATGAAAATCTCTTATATAAAAAAATAGACTCAGAAACGACTGAACCGATTTTCTTGAAATTTTCACAGATGGTGCACATTGACCCCTTGGTGAAAATAGGGTACTACATTTTTTGATATCTTAAGGGGGAGCGGACCCTCCCCCTTATCACAATTTTAAGAAACGGCAGATCTCGGAGATGGGTGGTGCGATTTAAGCGAAATTTTGTGTGCTCTCATATAATACAAAAAAAAAATAAAATTTTTTTATCCAAATTTCGGATGGGGTACCTAGGGGGGCTGCCCCACCCTAAAACAGACCAAACATATATTCAGCCCAATCACTACAATATGGAACACAAAAGAAAGGTATTTCGGATAAGAAAACGTATCTGATATTCAATTGTCGGACCAAGTGCTAGGGGGACCACCCCAAGCCCCAAAACACCCCTAAATTGGATATATTTACCGACCATGGCAATATGGGATTCAAATGAAAGGTATTTGCGAGTAGAATACGAATCTAATATCGAAATGTGGGACCACGTTTCTTTCCCAAAACAGCCCCCAAGCAGGACTTATTTACTGACCATGGGAATATGGGGCTTAAATAAAAGGAATTTGAATGCAGAAAACGAATCTGATATCCAAATATGGGATCAAGTGTTTGGGGGGGCAGCCTCTCACCAAAAACATCTCCCAAAGGGGACAAATTTACAAGCATAGCAATATGGGGCTTAAATGAAAGGTCTTTGGGAGAAAAGCACGAATCTGATATCAATATTTGGGAAAAGTGTCTATGGGTCCACCCCACCCTCACAACACAACCCAAATAGTAAGTATTTGCTGACTTTTGCAATATGAGGCTCAAATAAGAGGGTTTTTAAAGTGGAACACGAATCCGATATATATTTTTTTAAGGCCAAATCACTGAGTGGCCGCCCATCCCCCAAAATACCCCCCAAGCCGGTCATGTTTGCCGACTATGGAAATATGGGGCTCAAATTAAAGGTATGTGGGAGTGGACCACGTATCTGAAATCAACATTGGGGAACAACTGTCTAAGGGACGTCCCACCACCATAACAACCCCCAAATAGGACGTATTTGCTCACCAAGACAATTTGGGTCTTAAAGAGAGTGGAACTAAATATTTATAGTTTTTAGGGCCAATACCCCAAACCGGACATATTTGCTGACTGTTGCAATAAGGAGTTTAAATGAGATTAGAAAACGAATTTGATATCCAATTTTGAAGCCAATGGCAATATGGGGTTCAAATAAATGATATATAGGTATATGAGAATAGAGCACGTTGCTGATATATTTTCAGGGCTTAGCGATTGGGGGACCACCCCACTCCCCAAAACACCCCTAAATCGGGCATATTTACCGACCATGACAATGTGGGGCTTAAATGAAAGGTTATGGGGTGTAGAGCAAGAATTGATACCCATTTTCGGAACCAATTTTCTGGGGGTCTCCCCTTTCCCAAAATACGCCACAAACAGCAATTTTTTAGTGACCATCGTAATATGGGACTCAAATAAAGGTATTTGGAAGTAGAATACGAATTTGATATCCAAATGTAGGAGCATGTATTTAGGGCATTCCCCCTTTCCCAAAACACCCCCAAAGGGTAAAGATTTTTCGACCATGCCAATATGTGGCTCAAATGAAAGGTATTTGAGATTAGAAAACGAATTTGATAGCCTATTTTGGGGCCATGTGTTTGGGGGCGCCTCATCCTGTGAACTCCTCTTAAGCCAATGGCAATATGGGGTTTATATAAATGGTATTTGAGAGAAGAGCACGATGTTGAAATTTTTTCAGGACCATGTATCTGGGGGACCACCTCACCCCCGAAAATACTCCTAAATCAGACATCATGAGAATATCGGGCTGAAATGAAGTATTTTAAGATTGGAGTACACCTTACATTCAAACTTAAATTCGTAGACCAATAAAGATCATATGGGATTCAGATAAAGGCTCCTATATTGTTAAACTGTTAGTCAAGCGATTAGCTATTTTCGTAGCATGGGTTTTCACTAAAAGCTCTGTAATTGTCGAAAATAAATATTCCAAGGAAACTTTTGTTCCATGTAAAGTAAAAGAAGGCGCAGCGGAGCGTGCCCGGGTCAGCTAGTGATTTATAAAATTTGTGCTCAAAACTCTACGACAGCAAGGTTTATGAAATATTTTTGGGTTGCATTCCTTGTCCTCGAGTGTTTAATTTTCATTTTGTTGGGAAATCTATTATTTCCTAGAATTACATTTGTAATTCATTGCTGTTCTTATGGGAATGTGTAATCGGAAAATAAAGTAAAAATGCAACAGCATTTTTGGTCTGAAGTTTATGTGCATATGGCAATGGAGAAGTGCATGGCATGATAAACTCCAGAGTTGGTGTTAAACAAATAGAAATACAAACAGAATAACACAAATGGAATGAAAGTAATGCACAATGCTGCTGCTGCTGCAGCTCATGGCCCAGAGTATGCAACAATGGTACAGTGTAATATACTACCAGCACTGACTTTGGCCAAGACAATGGGAAAACCTCTTGAGAAACCTAGAGAGAGATATACAACAACAACAGCGACGAGAAAAACAGAAAAATTGTAAAGTCATTTTCTTCAACTCACACACACGGTATGCTGATGCAAGCGAACAAAAGGTCCAACTAAATGTAAAATACCTACAAAATAATAAAAGAAAAGAAAAAAAAAATAATAATAAGAGCAGGGACCAGGAGACTCAGTCATAGCCGGAGTGAATGATATGAGAAAATAAAAAACGAGTTAAAAATGTTAAACAAGTGTAAAATACTTTTTAAACAATTATAACACCCCAACACCAATGCAAGGAAATAGAAATGTACACTGAGAAAAAACGAAACCAAGATACTGGGGAAATAAGGGGAATTTGAATTTAACAATATATGATTGCCAATGAAATTAGCTGACCCTGGCCAGCTCCACTGCGCCTTCTTTTATTTTATATGGAACAAAAGTCTCCTTGGAATATTTATTTTCGACAAATAACCTCGAAATAGGTTATCAAATTCGTTTCCTAATCTCAAATACTTTTAATTTGAGACACATATTGGCATGGTCGAAAAATTTTTACTCTTTGAGGGTGTTTTGGGTAGGGGATGATGCTTAAGAGGAGTTTACAGGATGAGGCGTCCCCCAAACACATGGCCCCAAAATAGGTTATCAAATTCGTTTTCTAATCTCAAATACCTTTCATTTGAGCCACATATTGGCAGGGTCGAAAAATGTTTACCCTTTGGGAGTGTTTTGGGAAAGGGGGAATGCCCTAAATACATAGTCCTACTATTGGATATCAAATTCGTATTCTGCTCCCAAATGCCTTTATTTGAGCCCCATATTGCGATGGTCAGTAAAAAATTGCTATTTGTGGTGTATTTTGGGAAAGGGATAGACCGCCAGAGAATTGGTCCCAAAAGTGGGTATCAATTCTTGCTCTACCTTACATTTAAGCTCCACATTGACATCGTCGGTAAATATGCCCGATTGTATATAGGGGTATTTTGGGGATTGGGGTGGTCCCCCAACATTGCAAATGCAAATTTTGCCCATGAACATTCCACTAAGGAACAGGGGCAAACTTCTCACATATCAATGAGTGCAGTCCGATTCAAGTTTTTAAGCTCAATGATAAGGGGCTGCCTTTTTAAAGCCGAGTCCGAACGGCGTGCAGCAGTGCGACAGAAGTTTTACATGGCATAGGACCTCACAAATGTTGCCAGCATTAGGAGGGGAAAACCATCGTTGAAAATTTGTTCTGACAATCTCGCCAGGATTCGAACCCAGGCGTTCGGCGTCATAGGCGGACATGCCAACCTCTGCGCTACGGTGGCCTCCAACATGGTCCCCCAATATTAAGCCCTGAAAATATATCAGCAACGTGCTCTATTCTCATATATCTATATATCATTTATTTGAACCCCATATTGCCATTGGCCTCAAAATTGGATATCAAATTCGTTTTCTAATCTCATTTAAACTCCTAATTGCAAAAGTCAGCAAATATGTCCGGTTTGGGGTATGGGCCCTAAAAACTATGAATATCGAGCTCCACTCTCTTTAAGACCCAAATTGTCTTCGTGAGCAAATACATCCTATTTGGGGGTTCTTATGTTGGTGGGACGTCCCCTAGACAGTTGGTCCCCAATGCTGATATCAGATATGTGGTCTACACCCACATACCTTTAATTTGAGCTCCATATTTCCATAGTCGGCAAACATGACCGGCTTGGTGGGTGTTATGGGGGATGGGGCGGCCACTCCGTGACTTGGCTTTGAAAATATATATCGGATTCGTGTTCTACTCAAAAAAAAACTTCTTATTTGAGCCTCATATCGCAATGGTCATCAAATACTTACTATTTACACTTTTCCCGAATATTGATATCAGATTCGTGCTTTACTTCCAAAGACCTTTCATTTGAGCCCCATATTGCTATGGCCGTAAATTTGTACCCTTTAGGGGATGTTCTCGGGGATGGGCGGCCCTCAAACACATGGTCCCACATCTGTGTATCAGACTCGTATTCTACACTTAAATACCTTTTATTAAAGTCCCATATTGCGATGATCAGTAAATAAGTCCTGTTTGTGGGGTGTTTTGGGGAAGGGGTGGAACCCCAGAAACGTGATTCCACATTTCGATATTAGATTCGTATTCTACTCGCAAATAACTTTCATTAGAGTCCCATATTGCCATGGTCGGCAAATATGTCCGATTTAGAGGTGTTTTGGGGGTTGGGATGTTCCCCCAAACATTTGGTCCGACAATTGGATATCAGATACGTTTTCTTATCCTAAATACCTTTCATTTGAGTCCCATATTGTCGTGATTGGTGTATATATATAATTGGTAGGTTTTGGCGGTGGGGCGCCCCCCTAGATACCCCATCCGAAATTTGGATATGAAATTTTTATTTGTAGGTTACTATAAGAGAGCACACACAATTTCGCTTAAATCGCACCACCCATCTCCGAGATCTGGCGTTTCTAAAAATTAGGGTAAGGGGAGGGTCCGCCCCCTTTTAGATATCAAAAAATTTAGTGGCCTAGTTTCACCACGGCATCATTACTAAAAGAGAGCACACAAAAATTCGCTTAAATCGCAACACCCATCTTCAAGATCTGGCATTTCTGAAAATTGTGGTAAGGGGGAGGGTCCGACCCCCCACTTCAGATATCAAAAAATTTAGTACCCTATTTGCACTACTGGATCATTATGCACCGTGAAAATTTGAAGAAAATCGGTTCAGCCGTTTCTGAGTCTATAAGGAACACACAAACAAACAAGCCTACAAACAAACACAAATTGATTTTTATATATTGTATAAGAAGAAGAAGATATTTGTACTAAACTATTGAATTTATATTTTATTCTGTGTGTATGACTCATCAACAACTTAACTTTAGTGGCTCATGTGGCAAACGCAATTCAAAACTGCAGCAGGAGGAAGGTAATCCTCACAAGTTCTAAGAATCAATTGAAGTGTTAAACAGGGTTTCTTGGGAAGATTTTATTTCATGCTCCGACATAAGAGGAACATTTATTTCAGATGAGGTCAAAACGATGCACTCAGGGCAAGTCATATGCGATTCAATGTGCATATGCATGAACAGAAATAATTCTCTTATGATGGCCTGTAATAAAAATTTGTTGCTGTTGGGACTTGCACTCTTCACATAGAGAAAAAAAATTAAGCACACACAAGTATTTTAAGCTGGAATATAACCGTGCAAACATTTATAATAATTTTGGCAGGGCTTTCGTCCCCGCGATGAATAAAACCAACTTCTGGAAGAGTTTTACGTATGAGTGGCGAAACACATATCTGGGATATCATTGGGCAATCCATGGCGCAACACTTATTTGTTGCTCGTCCGAGCGAGTAATACGCAATTCTTCTCGAAGAATTATTTTATTAATCGGATTCGAACCTGGGCACACAGAGCAACAGCAAGAACCGTTGCCATTGTCTAGCGTTCGAAGCCATGGATACAACTTCCAACAGAGGCACAGAATCATGTGAACCACGGAAGTAGTGCAATTATCGCAGAAAAAAAGTCTGTCACTACACAAAAACACATGCATTGGGAAAAAGTACAGCTTATAAACAGGATTGTCGAGCGTGGTTAATGTGGTAATTGTATCCGAGAGGTGTTTTTGCAATAGATACGATACAAATGCAATGTACCAACGTACGGCCCTGGAAGCCATCACACCTAATATGGTTGAAAACTTCTTCTAACCAAAGACGAAACGCGTCCCATAGTGTTTGGTATGTTGCTATCTTTGGCTTTCCTTTCCCATTTCCATCTCCCATCATTCCCCTTGTCTCGAAAGAGAAACAAACAAAAATTGTAAAATGTAAAATTTTATAATCTTAGCCCTAACAGGCAATAAACTTGGAAATGAGAATCTTCCAAAACACTAATTTACCCGTCCACACGATTCTGTGACCTTCCAAGACTCTTCTGACTTAGTCGTTAGCAACTCATATAGACGATTTGCGAAACACTCTTCCAGAAGAATCGCCTTGAGGACCCGACTTCTCACGACGGGGGAATCTTCTAAGAACATAGGTTAGGTTAGGTTGAAAAGAGGGTGTAGATACTAATCCGTTCCATGACACTATGGACATACACCTAAGCCAGTAATGGGCTTGTTGTGCTCTCTAAAAACCGTGCTACTTCCAAAATCATTAAATGTTTTCAATACCACTCCCCTAAGTTGGTTTATGTCTGGTATTGTGTCCCCACCTAAGTGCCGGTATCTGTTAGACACGAAAGCCTGGCAATGACAAAGGAAATGATGCAACGTCTCATAATCTTCCCCGCATGCCCAACACATGCTATCACTTAGTAGTCCCATGTGTCCCGTTATGGTACCAATGGCTATACTGACCTCCTTCATACTACCTTTCAGTAATAGCCTCGTCTTCTCACAATCTGGATCCCCCCATAGGATGTTCGCCGTCCTACCGACTGTTTTGCTGTTCCACAACGTTGCATGCGCATTCGTCGCCCACTCCCTTAACTCGGACTGCGTCAACCCGAAAGGCTTCGGGTAAACAAAGCCAATTCGGATAATAATTGCGTCCCCTAGCTCACGAAGTCAAGATCCGAGATCGGATTATATGCGAGCTATATCAGGCTGCGAACTAATTTGAACCATTCTTGGTGCAGTTGTTAGAAGTTAGAATTGCGTCCCCTAGGGACTTACGAAGTCAAGATCCGAAATCGGTTGATACTGGAGCTACATCAGGTTATGAACTGATTTAGACTATACTTGGCACAGTTGTTGGTGGTCAGTACAAAACATTTCATGTAAACTTTCAGCCAAATCGGATAAGAATTACGCCCTCTAGAGGCTCAAGAAGTCAATATCCGATATCGGGTTATATGGGAGTAATATGAGGCCATGGACCGTTTTGAAGCAAACGCTGTGTGAAAAATCCTAGAGGCTCAAGAATTCTCGATCTGAAATCGGTTGATATCGGAGCTATATTAGGCTACGAACTGATTTAGACCATACTTGGCACAGTTGTTGATGGTCAAACCAAAACACTATGCGCCCTCTATCGGCACAAGAAGTCAAGGTCCGAAATCGGTTTTTATGGGAGCTATATCAGGTTATGAACGGATCGAAGCAAGACGAAGAACAGTTGTTAAAGGTCAAACCAAAAACTTTGGTGCAAAATTTCAGCCAAATCGGGTAATAATTGCGCCCTCTAGAGGCTCAAAAAGTCAAGACCCCAAATCGGTTTAGAAAAATACCAACTCTAGAAGCTCAAAGAGACTTATCGGGAGATCGGTTTATGTGGCAGCTATATTAGATTATGAACCGATTTGAACCACACGTAGCACAGTTGTTGGAAAACATACCAAAATGACATATGGGAAATTCCAACCACATTGGATAACAATTGCGCCCTCTAGATGCCCAAGAATTCTAATCGGGAGATCGGTTTATATGGCAGCTATATCAGGTTATGAACCGAGGTGAACCATACTTAGCACAGTAGTTGGAAGTTAAACCAAAACGCTACGTACAGCCAAATCGGATAAGAATTGCGCCCTCTAGAGGCGAAAGAAGTCTCATCGGGAGATCGCTCTATATATGACAGCTTTGTCAGGTTATGAATTTAAGAATTTCGCGCTATAGAAGCTCAAGAAGTCAAGACTCATGATCGGTTTACGTGGCAGCTATATCAAACCATGAACCGATTTGGCCAATTTACAATACCAACCGACCTACACTTATAGGAATTATTTGTGCAAAAATTCAAGCGCCTAGCTTTACTCCTTCGAAAGTTAGAAAGCTTTCGACAGACGGACGGACGGACATGGCTCGATCGATTTAAAATGTTATGACTATCAAGAATATAAATACTTTTGGGGGTCTTAGACGCATATTTCGAGGTGTTACAAACGGACGGAGCGACGAAATTATTATTCCGCCATCCTATGGTGGAGAGTAAACCATTTTTCCCTTTGTTTTTTATACCCACCACCATAGGATTGGGGTATACTAACCTAGTCGAAATGTTGATTTAAAGTATATATATTCTTGATCGTCTCGACAATCTGAGTCGATCTAGCCATGTCCGAGGATCTGTCTGTCAAAATCACGATAGCGGTTGAATGCGTAAAGCTAGCCGCTTGATATTTTGCATAGATACTTAATAATGATGTAGGACGCTGGAGATTGCAAATGGACCATATCGATTCGAGTTTGGATAGAGGTCCCATATAAACCGATCTCTCGAATTGACTCCTTGAGCCTCTGGAAGCCGCAATTTTTTTCCGGTTTGGCTGAAATTTTGCATGTGCTGTTTTGTTACGATTTCCAAGTACGGTCCAAATCGGTCTATAATCTGAAATAGGTCCCATATAAACCGATCTCCGGATTTGACTTCTGGAGCCGACCCTGGAAGCCGCAGTTTTCATCCGATTCTGGGTATGTATCCATGTTATCAATAACATGTCGCATTTGCAGTCCGACTGTCGTACAATTTTACACAAATTTCTTGTTTGGTCCATGGCTATGGGTTTTTAACAAAATCTGATCACATTTAGATATAGCTCCCACATATATCTTTCATCCGAGGTGTTTCATTGGACATCCCAACACGTGTGCAAAATGTAATCAAAATCGGTCCATATATAGAGATATAACTCCCACACATATCTTTCATCCGATATGGAGTTTTTAAGTTGCAGTAGCCATAATTTTACTCCGATCTTTACAAAAAATTTCCCTGGGAGATTTTCATCAAACTCGGTAAAAATTTATATATAGATCCCATATATTAAGGGTGATTTTTTAGCTATTATCTTTTTGGCAACACTGGTTTAAATAGCTCACGCACGTTTCGCGTTTTGTGACACTGTCAAACATTTACAGGATGATCTATAATTTAACCACAAATCGTCTTACAAGCAAGCAACGCTTGCAAATGATTGAGTTTTATAATCAAAATGCGTGCTCTGTTAAGAAAGTTTATCGCACGCTTCTGTGTCTTCAGCGACGAAGCTAATTTTTGGCTCAATGGGTATGTCAATTAGCAGAATTGTCGATTTTGTAGTGAAGATCTGCCAGAAGCATTGCTAGAGCTACCAATGCATACAGCAAAAGTCACAGTTTGTTGGGGTTTATGGGCTGGTGGCATCATTGGAGCGTACTTCTTCAAAGATGATGCGAATCGCAACGTAACTGTGAATGGTGAGCGCTAACATGAGATGATATCTAACTTGTTTTTTGGCCCAAAATGCAAGAGCGTGACTTGGTTTCCTTCAGCAGTTATGTAGCGACCTGAATTGGCTAACTGCACCATACTCTCCCTGGGTGGAGTTACTTTCCCTCGGGTACTTAGGCCTAATATTTGTTTCTATAGAAAAATCGTACCCATATTAACGTTGTTCGATACAGATTACATTTCATTCATTCAAAACAATGAAAGATTATGGCATTGTTACAATTTGAATATTCACTGTTTCATGCCACAATGTTTTCCTTCATTATGGCATTTACATTTCATTTTAGCAGCGAGTATAGGAATTTTAAAACATGTGCATAGGTCCATAATAAACTGCCTGTAACAATATTCCGATGCTGCTGCTAATGCCACAGCTGAGAGCGGACAAAAACTGTTACAGTTTAAAATATCTAAACGCCTAAATGTTTAAAACCACATGCAAGTGAACAATGAATGGCAGCAGATGAATGGATACCAAAGTAATGCGCCATTGTCGCTCACATGAATATTTGTATGGATGCAGGCAGCAGCACCCGGCATACGTTGTGGTGATCCATAACTTGGTATTGTTGAGGAAACCAGAACGGAAAAGACTCGGGGCAATAAAGACCATCATCATCAGCATCGGCATCAGTAATGTTAATAAAAAACCAAAAAAGACATTGGCAAGCTGGCATGCCCTGCCATGATAGCCGAGAAAGGAGTGAAATGGGGACGATCTACATTTTCCCATTGGCTTACACATTACAATGGCAACAATGGACCCCAGAATTTGAGGGACAGAGAGAAATCAAGCGGCAGCAAGATGTGGAAAATGAAAATCAATCATATTTGGAATTTTTCTTTTGTATTCGGAAATACTCAAACCTATTCTGGTCTTTGGGGATTTGGAAAATTGAAATTTTGAATTTCTGTTTTTATTTGTGTACAATACCAAGAAAAGCCATGATTAATGCGGGTGAGCGCATTATACAAATAATAGGGTGTGCCTGAGCTTACCCATTCAGTCTCAATTTCAAGTTAAGTCAATGTGTGGCATCATTGACAATCATTCATGGAATCACTACTACCAATTGACTAATGATCGTGTGAAATGCACATAAAGTCCAATGAGGTATTCGATGTTTGACTCAAGTCATCTTCCGCCTATAGCAAATACCCCTTCGCCCTGAGTTTAAAAACAATCTTGTTTGATTTGTCCGTCCATCCTTCCCTCCCTAGTCAATGCTGTTTCTTGTCAATTTTTGTTTTCAGGTTTTTGAGTTGTTATTTTTTTGTTTTTTTTTTTTTTGAAATTCCTCTGTTGCTTCTTATCATATCTTGGATGAAATGACCAGGTAAACCTCAAATAATTCTCTCACATAGAGAACATGAAAATGAAATTAAGAAGCGAAAACCAATAACCAACCAAACTTGCGAACAAGCAATTGTCTGGCCATCCAGCCAAATGACAAACCTGGATTTAGAAAAAGACAATAAAAACTCTCAAACAATAGTCGATGCTTCAGTGTACCTGTCCACGCCACAAATGTTCCTTGTGTGTTATGGGAAAGTCCACGAATCTTTAATAAAATGAAAAGAAGTGCTTAAAAACAAAAGTCCATGATGATAAGAAATGAAGTCAACACAAATATGGACAGTGCATCCTGTTCAGTTTTGTAACTGAAACAAGTAAGAGCGTGTTAAGTTCGACCGGGCCGAATCTTATATGCCCTCCACCATGGATCGCATTGGTCGAGTTCTTGGCGCGGTATCTCTCTTTTTAGGCAAACAAAGAATATTCCATAAGAACTGTTATGCTATTGGAGCTATATCAAGTTATAGTCCGATTTGGACCACAATTGAATGCTGGACATTGTACAAGTCATTGTGTAATATTTCAGCTCATTCGGGTAAAAATTGCGCCTTGTAGGGTCTCAAAAAGCAAACTCGGGAGATCGGTTTATATGGGACACGTATAAACCGACATAATAGACACCTATGTTGAAGATCATGAGAGAAGCTGTTGTACAAAATTTCTGCCAAATTTTATCACTTGTAGCGTGTAGACGTGTTTATTTGAGCTCCTGATAAAACACTCCATACTCTGTTCATAAACCACAAAAATATACAAATAAAAGCAAATTGAACAAGTGGTACACCCTGTGTTTAATAATAATTATTTTCGAGTAACAGAAAGTGTTATGTGTTACAAACATTTGCAATTTATTTTTGTGTAAAATAAAAAGCAAAGACGAAATTTCAAACAAGTAACATTACAAGAACAACGAGTGAGAAGCTAAAACACATTAGAGAACTGATTGTGAGAGTAAAAGAGAAGTGTCAAGCGAAACGTCAGATATAAATTGCGAAGTCGCTTAAACATAATTCACAATAGTAATTTAACCGTTAAATTTAAATTCTACAGTGGCTCAAAGCGAATGTATTGTTTACCTTGTATCGTTCGGTAGTGTTATTGGGTCTTTATAATTAAAAGTCAAACCTAGTAACACCTATCACGGAATTGCTCAACCCCAATAAGAACAACTTTCTTCATCGTATTCAATACTTACAACGAGAAAAAAAAAAAAAAAGAAAGATGAATACCCCAACAATTCCATCCCAATCTTCGAATCCAGGCGATTTTGCACGGGCCCTCGACCCTAATGAAAGCATCAGCATGGATTCCAAGGCAGTCAAGAGGAACCGTGATAGCGTGTTACACCGCACATTGGTTGGTTGGATGACCGTTTTGAGAAGTTAAGCGATAGAATCGAAGATCGTATGAAATCATTGTTAAAAGAATCTGAAAACCGAATCTTTAATGAACTGGACAAAAGATTATGCGAGGTACGTGCAGACATTGCTGATATCAGTGATAGAGTCACGAAACTAGAGACTGCAGTATGTGAAATTGATGTGCTCAAACTGGAATTAAAAGAGATCAAACTGCAAGTCTTACGTCAAGAAAATGCTCCGGTTGCTGCAGATCTTCGTATAAATGGAATCCCTTTCAATGAAAATGAAAACCTAAATAACATTTTTACAAAAATCTGCACAAGCTGCAATATTCCGACTCCAAAAATCAAATCTATACACCGGCTAAGAAACAGAAACAACACTAAAGAAAGAAATTCACCGGATGGAGTAATTATTGCTACATTGATGTCTCCGTATGACAAAAATTTCTTTTGAAAGGACTATCTGAATTTCGGAAGAGAAACAATACCACCTTATCTCTCAACCTGATTGGATTTGACTCAACGTGTCAGTTCTATATAAATGAAAACATTTCGAATTCAAATTATAGAATCTTACAAGATGCCCTCTCCCTAAAAAGAAAGAAACTTTTACACTCAGCTTACACTTTCAAAGGACTAGTGTATGTGAAGCGTGATCCCAGCGACGTTCCGGTATGCATTGAAAATTCTGATGCTTTAAATGGGTTTCGTCATACTAACCACACACAAAATTCTACTACTAACATCATCTCATAAACCACAACTAATCTCATGTCATTTATGTTATCCTATATTTAGTTCTTTTGCCATGCATTTCTTACATTTAAATTATAGTACCTTATCATTCATCAAAACTAATTTATCTTCACCCATAACATTTATCATCTTCCGAGTTGCTGAGGATTTAATTAAATCTTTTTACTTCTTTAAATATGACTGCTACAACTAATACTAGAGATACAACGGCGAATATGATCAGGATATTGTCGAGGCAACATAAGGGATTAAATATCTGTCATATTAATGCCCAAAGCCTGAATAACAAGCTTGACGAATTCAAGATGATTTTTGAGAACTCTGATATTGATATAGTGTGTGTATCGGAGACATGGCTGAATCAATCAACACCTAATGCGTTTATTGATCTTTCAGGATATAGCGTGCTTAGAGCTGATAGATTACGTCGTGGGGGCGGCACCGCTCTGTATGTGAGAAACTACCTGAATACTCAGTTATGTACAAAGTCTAACCCAGGTGGCCCAATTGAGTATGTTTTCGTTGAGGTGTCTGCTGCCGATACCAAGCTCCTAGTGGGGTGCGTTTATAGACCGAACAACCGTACGGATACGCGCGATTTTTTCTCTGTCCTTGAACCTCTCTCTCTTGCTTACTCAGACATTGTGGTTGCTGGGGACTTCAACTCTAATGTTTTACAGGACACGGGCTTGACGTTTGAAATGTCTTCCTTGGGGCTTTTGCCTGTCAATTCAACAATTCCCACGCATTTTTCCGCATCCTCTAGCACGCTTCTCGATCTGTACTTTGTTAGTGACACTTCGAAAGTCCTCCTATACGACCAACTGTCAGCCTCATGTTTTTCGAACCATGACTTGATCTTTTTATGTTATGAATTTGAGCTCACCAGGACTAGGGAAACTTATTCATATAGAGACTTTGCCCGTCTCGACCATGATTTTTGGCTTTCGAGTGCTGTGGTCATCGACTGGGATCTGATATTTCGTATGGAAACTATCGATGAACAAACTGACTTTCTACAGAGAAATATCCGTGACCTACAGGAACTTACGGTTCCACTCAAGACTAGAGAAGTGTCCTCCAGATCGAAACCGTGGTTCTCCCGGGATATTCGTTCGGCTATTCACGTGAGGAATATGTCGCATCGCCGGTGGAGACGTTTCAGGACGCCTGAGTTACATGATGCCTTTCGCTTAGCAAGAGACCATGTCAATAAGTTGATTAAGATAGCCAAGAAAGACTTCTATTACAGACGCTTTACTTCTGCAATAGGCTCCAAGAGAACGTGGAAGGTTATTCGAGACATAGGAATTGGGAAATATACTAATAGATGTTCAACAAACTTGGACATCAATGGGCTTAACGATGCTTTTGTTAATGTCCCACAGATCCCAGTTGATCCCAATTTCTATGGCTTCAATGTCTCCCCCTCTCTCGATGACGACTCTGGTTTTGGCTTCAGCTGTATTGGTCCCACCGATGTCCTTGAGTGCGTCGCGACTGTAAAGTCTAACGCTGTCGGATCTGATGGCATTGATCCTAGATTTGTAAGACTCTTGCTCCCCCTTATTATTCCTCATGTAACCTATGTTTTCAATAGGATTTTGACCACGAGTTACTTTCCATTAGCGTGGAAACATGCCAAAGTCATCCCACTGCCTAAAAATTCCAAGGAATATAGACCAATTGCGATTCTTTGTTACTTCTCAAAGGTCTTTGAGAAATTGTTGTATTTTCAAATGTCGTCTTTTGTCAACGAGAACTCTTTGTTATATGTGAGACAGTCCGGATTTCGACCTTACCACAGCTGCGTAACTGCCTTGGCAGAGGTCACTGAGAGGATCAGGGTCAATTTGGAGAATGACAAGATAAATTTCCTTGTTCTTCTTGACCATTCTAAGGCATTTGACACTGTGGATCATTCCTTGTTATGTGATAAGATGAGACATCTTTACAATTTTTCCTCTACGTCCGTTCGTCTTATTTTGTCGTACCTGTCACACCGCACTCAGTCCGTCAGTTATAAGTCTTCTCTATCGGCACCTCTGCTTGTTTCAAAAGGTGTTCCTCAGGGATCAATTCTGGGTCCTCTTCTCTTTTCATTGTACAGTAACGACTTGGCGGGTCAATTGTCTTATTGTGAGGTACATATGTACGCTGACGATGTACAAATATATATCGGCAGTCCGAGGGATGAGATTGCTGAAAACATACGTCTGCTTAATCATGATCTGTCAAGAGTCAGCACGTGGGCGAAAGCCAATGGCCTGTGTCTCAACCCTGTAAAGTCCAAGTGTGTGGTTATCAGAAACAGGCTGTCTCGTTTTTCATGTGATGTCGGTATATTTATTAACGACTCTAGATTGGAAATCGTTCCTCATGCAAAGAACTTGGGCGTTGTTATTAACAGCACTCTGACTTGGAGTAATCATATCGACTCTGTTGTTGGTCAGGGATATTCAAAATTGCGTGCTCTCTGGGCCACTCAGTCGGTTACTCCGCTGCGGGTTAGGTCTCTCTTGGCAAAGACTTATCTTGTTCCTGGCATTCTCTACGGCTGTGAGTTGTTTGCTAATTGCGACTCGGTAAGTAGACGTAAGCTAAACACCTTTTTTAATAGCGTTACTCGTTATGTATTTGGCTTGAGACGGCGCGATTCCATCTCTGAATACTGTTTATCTCTGTATGGCGTCTCCTTACAGCAATTATTGTTCCTAAGATCGCTTACTTTCCTGCATAAACTGATCTACACGCAGGCACCACAATATCTGTATGGATTTATTGATTTCGCCAGATCTACTAGAGGTAAAAAAATCATTCCCAAAATGTATCGGAGGCTTGTTTCTGAATGGCATATGTTCATATTCGCTGTACGTCTCTGGAATTCTCTTCCTAACGATCTGCAATTACTCAGTAACTCGGCAACATTTAAAACCAGACTTTGGAAACATTTTACTCCATTAAGTTGATGAATGTTAAGACTCATTTATATATTTATTTTTATTCTTCTATACATACCTTAATTTCTTTTTTTTCGGATCAACTAAGTCTACTAATTCCTCTTTAATTGATAAATTCACTTTTGTTTTTTTTTCTTTTAAATTCAAATCTACAAAGCCACAATTGTTAGTTTTTTTTTTTTTGATGTATTGTATAGCTATAGATTCTTAGTTTTAAGTGTTTACTATGTACAATTGTTGGAGATATTACCCGCACTTTAATTATAAGAATTTTATATTCTTGTTGTGCGGTTGTAAATAAATAAATTACAATTACAATCGTAAATTACAATCGGATAACAATTGCGCCCTCTAGAGGCTCAACAAGTCAAGACCCAAGATCGGTTTATATGACAGCTATACCAGATTATAAACCGATTTGAAACATACTTGGCATAGTTGTTGCAAGTGATACCAAAACACCATGTGCAAAATTTCAGCCAAATCGGACGGGAATTGCGCCCTCTAGAGGCTGAACAAATCAAGACCCAAGATCGGTTTATATGGCAGCTATATCAAAACATGGACCGGTTTGAACCATACTTAACGCAGTTGTTGAAGGTGAGACCACATACAAAATTTCAGTCAAACCGCACAAGAATTGCGCCCTCTAGAGGCTCTAGAAGTCAAGAGCCAAGATCGGTTTATAAGGCAGCTATATCAAAACATGGACCAATTTGGCCCATTTACAATCCCAACCGACCTACACTAATCAGAAGTATTTGTGCAAAATTTCAAGCGGCTAGCTTTACTTTTTCGAAAGTTAGCGTGCTTTTGACAGACAGACTGATGGACGGATGGACGGACAGACGGACATGGCTAGATCGACTTAAAATGACATGACGATCAAGAATATATATACTTTATGGGGTCTCAGACGCATATTTCGAGGTTTTACAAACAGAATGACGAAATTAGTTTACGCCCAGTCTATGGTGGAGGGTATAAAAAGGTTGTGGTAATAAAATTTGTGAAAACCCCTACACAAGAAAAATTAGTCAATATGAATACCTCGGTGGCAAAAGTGGAAGGAATACCAAGGGCTGAATCACCTTTACAAAGACTTGCAGAATGGGCAGTGGCCACCCTGTATCCACAGTAGCCTAATTGGCTTTAATCCACGCTTAATTCCTGAGCAGCTCGTCGCGAAAACATTCAGCGCTGTCTATGTTTATCGCAGCAGTCCACCTGTAACCAGGCAGCGCTTTCGTCCTCGAGATCATCTCCGGTGAGTTCAGCACCGCGAAGAAATCCACCTGTAACGCGCTGTACCACCTGTCGAAAAGCCTCCATAATTCCGGAATTTAATGACAACTCTTGCCCCAATGCAAATTCAAATCTGTCAATGAACTTTCCATTAAGAAGCGTGGGGCAAACTTCTCACATTTCGATGAGTGCTGTCCAATTCAAGTTTAAGCTCAATGATACGCGGTAACATTTCTATAGACGAGTCCGAACGGCGTGCCGCAGTGCAACACCTCTTTGTGGAGAAGTTTTTACTTCTGCCCCAATACTACTACTAACTTCAAAATTTGCCCATGAACATTCCATGAAAAAACAGGGGATACTTTTCTCATATCAATGTGTGCAGGCCGATTAATGTTTTGAGCTCCATGACAATGGACTTCCACTCTGTGACTGTGCGGCGAAACCGCTTGATAGAGAAATTTTAACATGGCAGGATACCTCACAAATGCCGCCAGCATTAGTAAGGAGAAAACCACCACTAAAACTTTGTCTGATCATAACGCCGGGATTTGAAGCCAGGCGATCGGCGTCATAGGCGAACATGCTAACCTCTTGGGTCTTGGGTTAGACGGGTAATTTAAGTGCATAGGTCCCTCTTTGGAAAAATTTCAAGAAAGAACACCACTGGTACAAAATCAGTCGCCTCGTGCATAAAAATGTCGCCACACCCCCATCGTCCCTGCAATGCGGCGTGGTGCCCAGCAGAACAGCAAACTATGCAAAGCTAGAGGAAGGCTGCTTCCCGATCAGAGAACAGCAATAAGCCACCTTAAAGATAAGTGTACACTTTAGACACACAGCGAATGGCAAGCACACACCTTATACCAGCAATCGTTGTTGACGCTACATGACTCTCAACGACCATAACATAAATATTAAAATTGTTTTTGCTGATGAGCATAATTTGATTGTTGGTATTTTGAGCAATACTCACAAAGGCTCACATTGACCGCAAATGGCTTCGATACAGAATAAAATTTAAGTATGTCACTTTTGAACAGAAGGACACTGACGTCACTGATAAAAGCAATTCTCATCCAAAAATAAAAAAGAAAGTGCTTGCAAACTTGATGTCTCATTTCTCTGCTTGCTTCGGCTTCATATGACACTCATAACGATGTCCGTCGATCAAATTGAAAAACACATCCATACATTGCTAAAACGTTCGGCTATCTCTCACTCTAAAGTATATGTGCGTGTGTTTCTAGCTAAATTAGTTTTTAGGTAGCATGCGTAACAGGCAATTGCTTTGGCCAAAGTGGATATTGAGTGACAAATTATGGGTCTCATGTAGTTATCTTCAAGTCTAAAGCATAAGATTGGAAGCGGACGTTTTGTTATTTCGCTTTACAAGAATATTCTGTAACTCGTAGCAGGTAATTATTTTCGGAAAAAAATTGAAGTCAGTCAAGGGTTGCAACGATAGTGTTATCCATTAGGCGATGGATGATCTGCATCTGTTTCCAGTAGAGTGGCAGATCTAGAGCCCGGGAGTAGGCTTACAAATGGACTCCAAAGACTCAACAGCTGCGGCAGTGGTATCAGGCTGTAGCATGTTGTCTGCTGCTGACACCTCGACTAGTGGAGCAGCTGTGCCAGGCTCCACTAGCCAAGAGACGATTGGTCAGCAGCGGCTCTTTACTAAAACACCTGGTTTAAGTCTTAAGGACAATGAGGAATCTATTTTTATCTTCGCATGCCTATAATTTGCCTAGCCCATCGGCCTTCTGGCAATCCAGTAAGCCTCATAAGAGGTTGGAAAAATAAAAAGTGCATCACTCTCAGGTTTATTAAAACGATTGATTCGAATAATCCTAAAACTCTCACCGATAAGAAGAAAGGTTCCTCGGCTCGGAGATTCGCTGCACAGGATACCGTAAAGCCTGCACACCTCAATTCGGAAACGTTCACCTGGTCACCCATGCCTAAAAGAACAAAGGCAAACAATAGTAATCCGGGTCCAAGAACCTTTGCTTGTGTCGCTAAGGACAACTGGTTGGTGGTAGTTGTCGACAAGGGAGAGGAACAGGTCTGCATGCCTAGGTATAATTGAAGTAGGATCGTCAATGGGCTGTCATCTATATACTTCCAAGTCCTTGCGGAATTGCGACCCTCAACCAGTATGTGACGATGCAAGCTGGTATTAGCGTCGACACAAATTGATTGCTTCCTAACAATTATTGGCGAAATGTGGCCAAGCACTGGATTTAGTCAATAAGGAAGATATTCGTTCTCGACCAATGGCACACGGTTGGATTCCAAGGATTCCCTTAGAATCCACACTAGGGAGACTAAGAGACTGCAATCCCAAACTTTCAACCACCGACTGTAAGATCGGTAGATTGGATGAGGCTGACGGTGATACGAGACATGTAGTATTCGTATTAAACTTCGGCCGTCTGGCAGGCCTCAACAACTCTGAAGTAGTTGCATACTACAAAGAAAAACTACGTGCCATATATGGTCTGAATCGGTTCACAAACAGATATAGCTCCCATATAAACCAATCTCCTGATTTTACTTCTTGAGCCTCCATAAGGTGTAATTCCTATTCGATTTGGCTGACATTTATCACAAAGACTTCTACTATCGTCTTCAATATCCAAACCAAGTATGGTCCGCATAAGTCCATAACCAGATATAGCTCCAATAGCTTACCAATTCTTATCCATTATCCTTTGTTTGCCTACAGAGAGATATCAGGCAAAGAACTTGACATGTGCGGTGGAAGGTTTATAAGATTCGGCCCGGCCGAACATAGAATGCTTTTACTTGTGTAACTTAAAACATAAGGGACCAATCTAGAGCTGACAAACTATCGATAATCGCAACATTCGATATTTTCGGTAGTTTAAAAGTAAATATCGACACTAACGTTCATTTCCCATCTCCAATATTTCAAACGAAAATGAGAAGTAAAAATCAGAAGATCGATTTATATCGAATGCACAGACCAAATAAAACCAAGGTTAATAAAGTCAGTTGGAAATCATTCTCCAAAATATTTATCTAATCGGATGAAAATTGCGCCCTCTATAGACGCGATGTATCTTAAAGGATACAATCAATGTTGGATTGTATTATTTTTTTTTTTAGTTTTGCAAAAAAAAATTAACTTTAACCATAGTGCCATCGATATTTTGCCAGCTCGAGACCTATCACGAGACATGTAAGCAAAAATACATCACCCTCTTTCCTTTACTTGTTTTAACTCTCCGCCAACTATTTCATTCAGTAAGTGCATAGTGTTGCCACACAGTTAGTTACTTTCACTCATTTTAATAGTTACTTCAATTTTTCAACAAGTGCGTTGCCAAAGTTGTATTGTACCGTTTGCAACATATTAAATCGTAAACGTCATTGTCTATAGCCGCATTTTAAGCTGCTGACTGACCTTCATGGGAAATAACATCAAGTAGGGCCACACGCATCACACCACCACACACCCATACCCCAATGTAGACTCCTTTCCATACTCTTCACTCGCATATCCTCCTTCTCTCGCACATATTAGTCACCTCTCGCACTCTCATCACTATCACTCCCACCTATGGCTTTGGATTCACCCAATCAACGGATGCTTAAGTAAAAAGCAGCAACAATTGGCTGTTTCTGCTTCTTCTTTATAGGAAAATTAATTCCTCATTTACATGGATTTTCTTTACGGAAAATTAATTTTCATATATATTGTGCAGATAACGAATGTTTTAGAAAAAAAAACAACAACAATTTGCTGTGTTTCTGCTTCTTTTCCTTTTACTGAAAATTAATTCCTCATTTTCACGGCTTTTCTTAAAGGAAAATTAATTTTCATATACATTCGTCGGTTCTCTAGAAAAATATCTTTCGATTGATGTCATTTTCGTTAAAATCCATTCTGCCGTTTGGCTGTAATATGTACCACAAAATCGCCTTTAAAAAACTTTTGGCCGTTTAATCGCTAATCCTTTCGATAATGAAAATATCAAAAAACCAGATACTCAACCAACCAAATACTAGTACATTGTCACATGGTTGTCCATTTAAACATTGAGCAGGACTAAATATCCTTTATGCTATGACCATAAAACCCTTGGACAAAAACTGATTGTTCTTGAATATCCTTTTGGAGTTATTGCAAGTAGGGGAATCAGAAATGTACATTTCATTGTAGTTGAAATGATAGTGTATGAATTCATTATTCCTTCAATGAATAATAATGACATTGCGCCTTTTTTGTTATTGTTAATAGCATTAAAAAGGATGATGATACTGTTTTTTTGTTGTTGCTAGTGCGGATTATGATGGCTTAAACGCTAAGGCTTCAAAGTGAAACAATGACAAAATAGCGCAGTAATTAAAATTAAAACCTTGAAAGTTTTTGTTGTTTACCAGCATGACATACAAAAAACTATGAGAATGGTTTGATTAAGAAACAAAATGAAAATTCAGGACATGGGGTGAATTGCTTTAGCATAGTTTTGTGAAAAACTGCCACAACTTTAATGCAGCAGAATATTGAGGATAGTACCTATGTCTACAAAATGTCTAAGAAAATGTCATGTACATGGTGAAATCAAAAAAGGGTATCATTGTTCATCATCACACGTGAATCCATGTCCTTAAATGATTTGTTGTACAGAGTGGGACATGGAAAAATTTAGCAATTAGGAACTCTAAAATGGACATTGAGACCGATTGGGACTATAAAGGAATCGAATGAAGGGTATAAGGATGTAGGTATGAATGTTATTATCAAAATTTTTGGGCCAAGTGTCAGCCCTAGGCATCCCCCATGGGATCACATAGACACTATGCGACTCCAGATGTTATGGGACGCAAATAAAAGGTAATTGGATTGGAATACCATGGTAGTATAAAACAAGTAAGAGCGTGCTAAGTTCGGCCGGGCGGAATATTATATACCCTCCACCATGGATCGCATTTGTCGACTTCTATGCGCGGTATGTCTTCTTAGGCAAACAAAGAATATTGAATAAGAACTGTAGTGTTATTGGACCTATAACAAGTTATAGTCCGATTCGGATCATAAAAGAATGCTGAACATTGTAGAAGATAAGAATTGCGCCTTGTAGGGGCTCAAGAAGCAAGATCGGGAGATCGGTTTATATGGGAGCTGTATCAAGCTATTGATTCAGAGGATATTAGACACGTATTTATGTTGAAGGTCATGAGAGAAGCCGTTGTACAAAATTTCTTCCAAATCGGATGAGAATTGCGCCCTCTAGAGGCTCAAGAAGTCAAGATTCCAGATCGGTTTATATGACAGCTATATCAGGTTATAGACCGATTTGCGCCATACTTAGCACAGTGATTGGAAGTCATAACAGAAAAACTCATGCGAAATTTCAGCCAAATCGGATGAGAATTGCGCGCTCTATGGGCTCAAGAAGTCAAGATCCCAGATCGGTTTATATGACAGCTATACCAGATAATGAACCGATTAGAATCATACCTAACGCAGTTGTTGGAAGTGACACCAAAACACAACATGCAAAAATTCAGTCAAATTGGACGAGAATTGCGCCCTATAGAGGCTGAAGAAGTCAAGACCCAAGATCGGTTTATATGGCAGCTATATTAAAACATGGACCGATTTGAACCATACTTATCGCAGTTGTTGGAAGTGATACCAAAACACTACGTGCGAAATTTCAGTAAAAACGATGAGAATTGCGCCCCCTAGAGCCTTAGGAAGTCAAGACCCAAGATCGGTTTATATGACAGCTATATAAAAACATGGACCGATTTGGCCCTTTCAGTCAAATCGGAGGCCACTGTAGCGCAGAGGTTAGCATGTCCGCCTATGACGCTGAACGCCTGGGTTCGAATCCTGGCGAGACCATCAAAATTTCAGCGGTGTTTTCCCCTTCTTATCCTGGCAACATTTGAGAGGTACTATGCCATGTAAAACTTCTCTCCAATGAAGTGTCGTACTGCGGCACGCCGTTCGGACTCGGCTATAAAGAGGAGGCCTCTTATCATTGAGCTTAAACTTGAATCGGACTGCACTCGTTGATATGTGAGAAGTTTGCCCCTGTTCCTTAGTGGAATGTTCATGGCCAAAATTTGCAATTTTGATTTGGCCCATTTACAATTCCAATGCCGATATACACTAATAAAAAGTATTTGTAAAAAATTTTAAGCGGTTAGACTAACTCCTAGGAAATTTAGCGTGCATTCGACAGACAGATGGACGGACATGGCTAGATCGACTTAAAACGACATGACGATCAAGAGTTATTAGTTATAAATCAAAATTTTCATGTCCGTCCGTCTGCCTGTTGAAATCACGCTACAGTCTTAAAACATAGAGACATTGAGCAGAAAATTTGCATAAAATCTTTTTTTTGTCGATAAGCAGGTTAAGTTCGATGATGGGCTATATCGGACTATATCTTGGTATAGCCCCCATATAGGCCGATCCGCCGATTTAGGGTCGTAGGCCCATAAAAACGACATTTATAATCCGATTGAGCTGAGATTTTGGACAGTGAGTTGTGTTAAGTCACTTGACATCTTTCTTCATTTTGGCTCCGACCAGTCCAGATTTGGATATAGCTGCCATATAGACCGATCCGCCGATTTAGGGTCCTAGGCCCATAAAAGCGCATTTATTGTCCGATTTTGCTGAAATTTGGGACAGTGAGTTATGTTTGGAAATTCGACATCCTTCTTTAATTTGGCCCAGATCGGTCCGGATTTGAATATAGCTGCCATATAGACCGATCTCACTATTTAAGGTTTTGGGGCCATAAAGGGCGCATTTATTGTCCGATGTCGCCGACATTTGGGATAGTGAGTTGTGTTAAGCCACTTGACATCTTTCTGCAATTCGGTCTAGATCGGTCTAGATTTGAATATAGATGCCATATGGACCGATCAGCCGATTTAGGGTCTTAGGCCCATAAAAGGCGCATTTATTGTCCGATTTTGCCAAAAATTGGGACAGTGAGTTGTGTTTGGGCCTTCGCATTCCTTCTTCAATTTGGCCCAGATCGGTCCATATTTGGATATAGCTGCCATATTGACCGATCTCTCGATTTAAGGTTTTGAGCCCCTAAACGGCGCATTTATAGCTGTCATATAGACCGATCTCTGGACTTAAGGTTTTAGGCTCATAAAAGGCGCATTTATTGTCCAATTTCGCCGAAATTTGGGACAGTGATTTCGATATAGCTGCCATATAGACCGATCTCTCCATTTTAAGTCTTGGTCCCATAAAAGGCGCTTTTATAATACGATTTCACTGAAATTTGACACAGTGCTAGGCGTTTTCACATCCGTGTCGTATATGATTCAGATCGGTTTATTATTCGATATAGCTACAAGAAAGACCAATATTTTGTTATACACAATTGAACAATGGCTTATACTTATTAGTATTTGGTCCAAATCGGAACATATTTCGATATAGCTGTCTATGGGGCATAAAGTACGCTATTTTTACCGGATTTTGACGAAAGGTGGTTTACATATATACCCGAGGCGGCGGGTATCCAAAGTTCGGTTCGGCCGTACTTAACGCCTATTTACTCGTTTTTGCATCAATCCTTTTTTCTATTTACTGACATATCCATTTGACAATTCCATTTCCCCGGCATGCTAATTTCAAAATGTGCATTCTTCACAAACGAAGACAAACAAAAATTATGATTTTCATTTGCTTTTGGTCTTAATAAGCCATGTTTGCATAGAAGATTGCTTCGTTTCGTATGGAAATTTTTGAATATTTCTTGGGAATATTGACACAAGTAGCATATCGTGAAGTTTAGGTTACAGTCACAAACCCACCCATTTTCAAGATAAATAAACCATAAAAAGTGACAGTGGAAACAATAGCAACAACAACCACAAAACAACCGCAACAACAACAACAAAATGGCATACACAATCTACATAAAATCATAAATTATCATATTCATATGCAAAACACCTTTGGCAAACAAAACATAAACGAAAACAAAATCCCCCAAACCTTCTACCACTGAAATGACAAGAAGCAAACTCACGACCCTGTGTTGAACACTTTTCTTTTTCTGCCAAAACCAAAACAATAAACGGCAGCTACACAGCCTGTGGCCAGAGATGATAATGAGGGCTTATATCCTTTTTAGGACACAAAAGAGTATTTTTGGTACCTTTAGCATTTGTTATACCTTGCCTATATAGCAAGGAAACCTGACTACAACTGTGGTATAAATCTCACGTCCCCAATACGTTTACCAAATACCTTTAATGGAATTTCCATATCGTCTTAAACGGTTTACATGACTGGAAATTTTTGGGCATAAACGGGACTCCAAATATAGGACTCTAGCACAGCAATAATTTTATCTAAATGTACCCAAAATACATTTCAATTGAATGCCTCATTGCACCGATGGACCTACATGACACGTCAGGGAATGTTGATGTTGGGAATGAGGCTTATTCTGGATTTCACTGTAGAACATTTTCGCGATCACAGTTTGAGGAGTAAAACATTCCAAGTTAGGATGATGGTATGAAGAGATGGCTAGAAGAGCAAAACGTTTTTATGTTTTCATCCCCAAGTTTTACACCCTCCACCATAAGATGGAAATGCAAATTATGCTCGAAGATGGGCTATATCGGACTATATCTTGATATAGCCCCCATATACACCCATCTTAGGTCCATAAAAGCCACATTAATTATCCCATTTTTCTGAAATTTGATAGAGTGAGTTGTGTTACGCCACTCAACATACTTCTCCAATTTGGCCCCGATCGGTCCAGATTTGGATATGGCTGCCATATAGACCCATAAAATTGCATTTATTGCCCGATGTCGCAAAAATTTGGGACAGTAAGTTGTGTTAGGCCAGTCGACATCTTCTTGCAATTTGGCACAGATCGGGCCAGATTTGGATATAGCTGCCATATAGACCGATCTCTCGATTTAAGGTTTTGGGCCAAAAAAAAAACGCATTTATTGTCCGATTTGTTCGAAATTTGGCACAGTGAGTTGTGTTGGGTCCCTCGATATCCTTCTTCAACTTGGCCCCTATCCTTTCAGATTTGGATATAGCTGCCATATAGATCGGTCTCTCGATTTAAGGTAATGAACCGATAAAAGGCGCATTTATTGTTCGATGTCGCCAAAATCTGGGATAGTGAGTAATGTTAGACCACTCGACATCCTTCTTCAATTTGGCCCCAATTCGTCCAGATTTGGATATAGATGCCATATGGACCGATTTAGTGATTTAAGGTTTCGGGCCCTTAAAAGGCGCATTTATTGTCCGATTTCGCCTAAATTTGGGACTGTCAGTTGTGCCAAACCCCTCGACATCTATCTTCAATTCGACCCAAATCGGTCCAAATTTGGATATAGCTGCCATATAGACCGATCTCTTGATCTAAAGTTTTGGGTCCATTAAAAGCGCATTTGTTGTCCGATGTCCCCGAAATTTGGGACAGTGAGTTGTGTTAGTCCCGTCGACATCATTCTGCAATTTTACCTAGATCCGTCCAGTTTTGGATATAGCTGCCATATAGACCGATCTCTCGACTTAAGGGTTTGGGCCATTAAAAGGTGCATTTATTGTCCGATTTCGTCGAAATTTGGGACAGTGAGTTGTGTTAGTCCCGTCGACATCTTTTTGCAATTTGCAACAGATCGGGCCAGATTTGGATATAGCTGCCCTGTAGATCGATCTCTCGATTTAAGGGTTTGGGCCCTTGAAAGGAGCATTTATTGTCCGATTTCGTCGAAATTTGGGACAGTGAGTTGTGTAAGGCCCCTAGACATCCCACTTCAATTTGTTCCATATCGGTTCAGATTTCGATATAGCTGCCATATCTCTCGATTTAAAGTCTTGGCCCCATGAAAGGCACATTTATAATCCCATTTCGCTGCAATTTCATACAGTGACTTATGTTACGCTTTTCGAGATCCATGTTGTATATGGTACAGATCGGTCTATATTTGGAGATAGCTACCAAAAAGACCAATGTTTTGTCCTACAAAATTGAGCAATGACTTGTATTTATTAGACCGCTCAATATCCGTGCCGAATTTGGTCCAAATCGGACCATATTTCGATATAGCTGCTATGGAAGCATAAATTATGCATTTTTCACCGGTTTATGACAAAAGGAGGTTTACCGGAGGTGGTGAGTATCGAAAAAGCGCGGCCCAGCCCAATTTAAAGCAGTTTTACTTGTTTTAAATGGTCCAAGATTGGCCCCTGGAAAATTCATTGAGTTGCAGACAGATTGATATTAGATTTTTATTATCCCGAAAGGCCTGCACATTCATTTGGTGGTGGTATCTGGAGCGAAGTAGGCCGCCCAGATCTTGACCCCAAATTTTTATATAATTTTCGTATTCCACTCCCAAATAACTTTAATTTGATTCCACTTTCGTATTGGGTGCCGCTTTTATGATAAGGGGAGGGTTGATCCCCCTTTCGTCATAAAAAACAGATCTGACTAAGAGTCGTCCTGAAGTCTATTTTCAGAGAGTGAAAATAACTTTTCATTTGAGTTCCATAGTATTTAGATAGACCTGCACGCTCATTTGTTGTTAGTTTTTGGAGCGAAGTAGTCCACCACCCAGATCTTGACCCCAAATTTTTATATAATTTTCGTATTCCACTCCCAAATAACTTTAATTTGATTCCACTTTCGTATTGGGTGCCGCTTTTATAGTAAGGGGAGGGTTGATCCCCCTTTCGTTATAAAAAATGTATATGACCAAGAGTGGGCCTGTAGTCTTTTGTCAGAGAGTGAAAATAACTTTCATTTGAGTTCGATAGCATTCCGATAGGTATACACGTTCATATGTTGTTAGTTTTTGGAGAGGAGTAGGCCACCCAGATCTGGATCCCAAATTTTTATAAAATTTTTATATACCACTCCCAAATACCTTTGATTTGAGTTCTATATTGTCACGATAATTCAACTTTTCATATTGGGTGCCGCTTTTGTGGTAAGGGGAGGATTGGGCCCGCTTCGAAACAAATGTATATGGCCAAGATGTATATGGAGGCCACCGGCTATGACGCTGAACACCTGGGTTCGAATCCTGGCGAGACCATCAGAAAAAACGGTGGTTTTCCCCTCCTAATGCTGGCAACATTTGTGAGGTATTATGCCATGTAAAACTTTTCTCCAAATAGGTGTCGCACTGCGGAAGCTCCTTATCATTCAGTTTAAAACTTAAAACGGACTGCACTCATTGATATGAGAAAAGTTTGCCCCTGTTCCTTAATGGAATGTTCATCGGCAAAATTGGCAATATGGCCAAGAGTCGGCCTGTAGTCTTTTGTCAGGGAGTGATTGGGTTTCTCACGTTAGGAATTAAAACCACTTCAATCATACGCTTGAATTTCCCACTGCTTCAAAGGGTGATACTTGTAAAAGCAGATGAGGGAGTACTTCTAGTGTTTGAGAGAAAAATCCTTTGTAAAATATATGGACTAGATTGCGTTACTGGTGAGCTGCGTGACGACAATGGGCATAGTTAAACGCATCAAAATAGAACGTTTGCGTTGGCTAGTTCATGTTGTCAGAATGGATGTAGAAGCTTCAGCAAAGAAGTCTTTTGAAGGCAAACACGGTGGTACATGAAAATCTCGAAACTAGGTGTCAGAGATTTAAGAGCGCAGAAGATCGAGGTGCTTGGAACGCCATTCTACGTTCGGATAATGGAACATATGTTTTGTCATAACCAATAAAAGGAAAGTAAGTAAAGATGATATCAACTCCCACAAACCCCTGTAAACCCGTTCAGATAAAGAAAATGGAGAAAGTTGGGAATTACAACTTTGAGAAAGTTAGCAACTTTATCTACCTCTGAACCGCCGTAAGCGCAACATATGCTATTTTTGGCAACACGGGAAGTATTAGTGTCTTGTATAGAGTAATTTTTGTAAGTCGAGAGGTGGCTTCTCTCCTAATCTGCTTGCTGAAGCCACCTCTCGACTTACAAAAATTACTCTATACAAGACACTAATACTTCCCGTGTTGCTACATGGTTTTTGGATGATGAGACGTTGGAGCATTACCTATTTCATTGCCCAGCTTTCGTGACTAACAGATAACGGCACTTAGGTGGGGACACAATACCAGACATGAACGAACTTAGGAGCGTGGCATTGAAAAAGCTGAAGGATTTTTGGTGTAGCACAGATTTTTTTTAGTATTTAGAGCGCACAACAAGCCGATTACTGTCATAGGTGTATGTCCATAGTGGCATGGGGTGGATTAATATCCGCACCCTCTTTTTTTAGCCTAACCTAATCTATATGGTTTTGAGGCATGCGTATTTGTGAAAGCAGTTGAGGGAGTACTTGGAGTGTTTGAGAGAAAAATCCTTCGTTAAATATATGGACCCGTTTGCGCTAATAGACAATAAGGCGTCGTATGAAACACGAGCTGTATGACGACAATAGCATAGTTAAACGCGTCGAAATACAACGTTTGCGTTGGCCAGATCATGTTATCGGACTGGATGAAGAAGCTTCAGCAAAGAAGTCTTTTAAAGGTGACCATAAAAGAAAACGCAACAGGAGAACACCGAAACTCCAGTGGAGTGACCAAGTGGTCAACGACATATCAACACTGGGTGTCAGAAATTGAAGAAGAAGCGTAGAAGGTCGAGGCGCTTGGGCATCTATTCTATGTTCGGTAACGGCCAATTTAAAGTAAAGTAAGATAGGAATTGCATCCTCCAGAGGCTCGAAAAGTATATTCGGGAGTTTGGTTTATATGGGAGCATTATCATATTTCGGAGCGATTCAAACCTTACTTGGTTGATCTATTGGAGGTATTAGGAAAAGTCATTGTGCAATATTTCAGCCAAATCGGATAAGAAATGCGCTCTCTAAAGGCTCAAGAAGTTTAATTTGGAAATTGGTTTATATGGGAGCTAAATCTCAAATTGTTGCACGTGATGTGACCCATTTACAATCCCAACTGACTTACATTACATTGTATGTATGGACATTTTTTGGCACTTAGCCTCACTCTTTCGAAAATTGGCATGCTCTCGACAGACGGACGAACATGGCTGGATCGACTTTAAATGTCATGACGAGCAAGAATATAAATACTTAATAGGGTCTTTGACGAATATTTCGAGGAGTTACTAAAGGAGTGATAAAAGTCCTATTCACTCGGTACCATTTGTCGACACCTTGTTTTACCATCTCAGTCTATGACTAGGTGGCAAGGCGAAAGCAGGGAAGGCCAAACACACACGATACAATCATATCTAAATCCACTTACATCCATTCTAAACATAAGCAAACAAACCAACAACTGAAATGCCACAATAAACAAAACAGCTAAATTTGCTAGGATAACGAAAAGGTCCTACGAAACTGCCACACATACACATGAAAAATGTGCCTTCAAAAAAGCTGGCCCCTGGAACACATCTGCATGGTTTAATGGCCATATTACATAGGACAATAATAAGGGAAATGAAGGCGACATACGCAGGGAGAGTGAGAGGAAAAGTTTGTTTGTTTTTGGCAAAAGATCCTGTGAAAATTATGATTGTATGTGTTGACAGCATAAATGATACTGGCACCTGTTTAAATTCAAAACGCTTTTTCGACGCTTGGCCCCCCTTGCCACCCTTACCACCTATTAACCCAAAGAGGGAAACAAAAACAAAACAACAACACTCAAATGTGGGGATTCTTTCTATTTTGGGGTCTGAGTTGTCTGCCAATGTTTCTGTGTGAGTTGGCAGGGTCGTGGGGTCGGTTCGCAACAATGGTTATTTCTTTATAATTTAAAAGATGCCATAGATTCCACCACATTATCCATGGGGTGCTGCTGCTTTGCGGCTCTATGATAGCAAAATATTTTTGCATAAAAAACCTCTTAAACGCCCCCAAAAATATTAGCTTTCTTCTTCTGGGTGGCATGGACACCATGGCGGTGCCGCTGCTGTCACTACAGATTATTGTAATATTTCAGGGGATTTGCATAAATTCGCCATGTTTACTTTACTTGGGTACTTTGGGCCTTTTTATGTTGCCTCCCTCCCATGTTACTTTTTCTCCTCCAGCTCCCACCAGAGCCATTTCATGTCTTCTTTTTTTGGCCAGCTGTAAGATTCCAAGTATTTGGAAGCTATTCTAGGAAGAATTCTAATACCTTAAATTCAAACTGACAAATTTTGTTGGCATAACAAAGCCGAAAACATAACTTGACCAAACACATAGAAGTGACAACGTTTGCTAAACCAAAAGAAAAACAAAAGCAAATTGGTTATTCTTGTTGGCCACCAACAAATAATGTCTTCATAAATTATCAAAAAGATTTTGAATGATTTGCAGATTAAATTATAAACGGCACCAAGTAGCTGTTTCCGGCTACTTGAAGTGAAACAAAGGGAATGTTGGCGAGGCTAGTTGGGAGGGGACGACTCAAAACTCTTTGTTCAAATACACCTACTCTGGTATTTCAAACATCTATCTTCGAGATAATTTGATTTTTTCACCGTGGTTTCGGTCTTTCCTGTTTGGACGAAAAATTTATGAATGACTTAACCGTTCCCTGCTTTTGGCATAACATTAAAACTACTTCCAACCTATGGCCCCAAGTTCGCTTAAGGCCGGTGAATGGTGTGTATATCGAATGAAATGTTCACATCTTCCACATGATGATCTTCTTTCTACACCCGCTGAGTCATGGTCTTCCTACCCCCATTGTATTTCAGTCAACCTGCCTACAGCAACAAATGGGAGTTTTTTGCATTATCCCATTGGTCCGACATATCATAGAGCAGCTAGGTTTTTATACCCTACATCATATAATGATGACTATACAAACTCCGTCTTTTCGTTAGTTATACCTCGAAATAATGGTCAAAGACCCATTAAAGAACATGGTTTGGTTAGCTTAGGTTTAAATGGCAGTCTTCCATCAGACTCACTTAGACGTTTTCGTCCATTGTGATACCACAGGAACAGAGGACAGAAAATGCCTACTAGTTTCTACCGTTGAATCATCCAGATCGCCCAACAACTTGCGAATGTTCACATCCGCTAAATCGGACAGGTTCTCAAAGGATAACATCTTGTCTGTAGCCGCCACATGACCAATGAAAAAGCTCCCTTACCCTAATGGCAGTGGTCGCTACAATTTGGGTAGCCACAATATCCAGAGGCATAAGATGTAGCATTAAATTCAGTGCATCACATGGCGTCGTCCTCAATGCGGCTGTGATGCACAGAAAAGCCATCCTTTGGATCTGGTTGAGTATTGAACAGTAGGTGGACTTTTAAAGCGCCATCCACCAGACCACAACACCATATAGCATTATAGGTCTAACAATTGTAACGCGGTCTAAACCCGCAAATTTTGCCAATGGCAATGCGGCTGTGAAGCACAAGCAAGCCATCCTTTGGATTCGGTTGAGTATTGAACAGTAGGTGGACTTTTAAAGAGCCGTCCACCAGACCAAAACACCCTATAGCATAATAGGTCTGACAACTGCAGTATATACCCAATGCATGACACGCGGTCTAAACCCCCAACTTTTCCCAATGGCTCTTTTGCAGGTGTATGGGGCAAGAGTTGCCTTTCTTGTCCTTTCCAAAATGTTGGATTTAAAATTCAATTTCCTGTCCAGCAAACCAGCCAGGTAAATATTTTGCACTTTCTACAAATGGAACATTCTCTTCACCCAAGGAGACAGGTTCCACTGTATGCAACTTGTATCTCATGCTGAAAAGAACTTCTTCTGTCTGCACATATTTACACCTAGACCACTTTCGGTAGCCCACTTTGCTGTGGCACGTAAAGCTTCCTGAAGTATATCTCTAGAGTGCTGGGAAACTTTCCCCCAAAACGCAATTTCCATGTCATCAGCATACGCGACCACCATTACAACTTTTTCTCCCAGAGACAATAATACATTGTTAATGGCTATATTCCAAAGTAGAGGAGAGAGTACATCTCCTTTTGGTGTTACTCTGCTGACCCATCTTTTTAGATCCACAGGTCCCAAGCCTTTCTTAAGGTGGAGTTGATGCCTAGAAACTCCAACTTCTTCATGATTGACGTCGTCTTTACTGAAAGCACCTTCAATGTCAAGAAATGCTAACATTGCATATTCCTTGACATCGAGAGAACCCTCTATGTAGCCGATTAGGTCGTGAAGGGCTGTTTCAGTGGATTTGCCTTTACTATATGCATGCTGCTGCCACGACAGGCAATCTCCAGGGATCTTTGCCCTAAGATATGTCTCTATCAACCTCTCAAGAGTCTTCAGCATAAAGGATGAAGATTTTCGGAATGAAAATGACCATATTGTCCCTCCATCCCACAGGTATATATGACATTCTGATACAAGCAGAGTATATCTCCCTTAGCCAGGAAACCAGTCTATCAGACACAGCTTGTAATTCAACCGGTGATACATCATCAGGGCCAGGCGACCTAAAGGAGTCGAAACTTTTTATTGGCCAAAGGATTTTCGGCTCAGACATAATTTCCCTAATAGCACGAATGCATACCACTGACCACCTCTTCTGGCGCCACGTTGTCCGTTGGAGAGTTTTCCCGGGAAATGTGTATCAAGAAGTATTTCTAGTGTTTCCTTAAAAGACATTGTCCATATATTCTCCGACTTCTGAATATACCCCACCATAATAGGTCTCGAGGACAGAATCTTCTTAGCCTAGAGGCCTCAGATGTATCCTGCACGAAACTGCAGAATTCTACGCAGGATTTTTTCTAAGCCTTTCTCAGCTCGTCCTTATATTTTCTTAGCTCAGCCTTATACATGTCCCAATCGTTTGGTGCTCTTGTGACTTTTGCTCTGTTGAAGAGTTTTCTGCAGTCTTTCCTAAGACCAACCAGCTCTGGGGTCCAATACAGATAAAATAATTTTTGAAAAAAAACAACTTTGGTCGAAAAAACGACGACGATATTTGTTAATTTCCCTCCAACAATTTTTTTTGCAATCTCAGCGACCGAAAGTTCAAATTTGTTGTTGAAGGGCATTCTTTGCAAGCCAGCATATAAGAACAACTATCACTATATATCCATAAGCAAATAAATTTGGCAGCGCATGTTCTCATGTTTGGTTGTCTTATTACGAAATACTTGTTTTTTTTTTTGTGGAATTTTCTAAAATAAGTTTAAAGAAAAAAAAATAACATTCATTTTTTTTGACCGACCACGAGGTTTGGTGCCTGTATTTGCAAGTCATGAATGGCATGGGAGTTTGGTTTGCTATATGGTAGTACGCCCATGTTAACAACTACTTCAACTAAAGAGTTTGTTGAAAATCCAAATAATTTCAATAATTTTGTCTTTTGAATCTTTACAAGCCTACTGCAACAAAAAATGCCTTCAATGCAATTCTAAAATTCGTTGAGAATTTAAAGTTTCACAAACAAATTTTGTAGTTGGTTTTTTCGAAGAATTTTGCTTTTTTGATCGTATTGTCATTTTATATCGAATTAGTAATGTCCGTCCATCTGTCGGCCGAAAGCACGCTAACTTTTAAAGGTTTAAAGCTGGTGTAAGCCGGTTGGAATTGTTAATGAGCCTTATCGGTTCACGTTCATATGCAGCTCCTGCATAAACGGCTCTCATTGTTTGATTTCTTAAGTCACCAGAGGGCGCAGTTGTCGTCCTGATATTATTCGCTGATATTTTGTTTTAAATGTTTTTTTTTTACGACTTCAATCATCCACCATCATCCATACCAAGTATAATCCAAATCAGCCGTTTTTCGATTTGATTTCTTTAACCGCTAGAGGGCGTAATTTTTGTGATTTGGTTGAAATTTGAACGTAGTAAAATCCAAATTGGTTTCTAAACTGTCAATGCTCCTCGATAAACACTAGAGTGTCCGAAAAAACAAGGACTTTTTTTGGAAAAGCATAGCGATTGGCATTAAATTTTCTATTTTTCTTGTTGAGATCAAAACGAAAATAAGTGGAGGATGTGAGTTTCCCAACTTGTAAAAGAAATTCTCTTTAAGTTGTGCGATTGCCTTATAAAAACATCTACTGATTTGTAATAATGTTGTTTTGTTATGAATTCTAACATTCACACCTAATATGATCCAAATTTTTCTTAAGCTGATATCGCTCCCATAGAAATCCTTCTTTCGGATTTACTTTCTGAGCAGCTAGAGAGTTGCCCCATGTTTCATTAGTATTTCCATTCAATCCTATAAAACTTACCAACTACCAAACTGCCCTAATGTGAGTGGTACTCAAAGCCCTACTAATGCTAAAACAACTCGTCCGTCCATCCACTATGAGACCAATGACCAGTTTCAGAGGATATTCTTCTTCAATTTGGCCCAGATCGATCCAGATTTGGATATAGCTGCCATATAGACCGATCTCTCGATTATAGGTCTTTCGCCCATGACAGGCGCATTTATAATCCGATTTCCCTGAAATTTGACACAGTATACCCTTCAAAATATTATGGGGGTATACTAATGTCGTTATTCCGTTTGTAACACCTCGAGATATTCGTCTAAGACCACATAAGGCACAGGTTGAATGCGGATATCTCCTATGACCTCCAACAGATATACCGAGTGTGGATCCACTCGTTCCAAAACCTTATATATCTCAAATATAAACCGTTCTCCCAAATATACTTTTTAAGCCACTAGAGGGCGCAATTCTCATCCGATTTGGCTGAAATTTTCAAAGATGACTTCTACTCTGACCTCTAAAAGATTAACCAAGAATGGTCTAAGTCGGTCCAAAACCTGATATAGTTCCTATATGAACCAATTTTCTAAAGATACTTCTTGCGTCACTAGAGGGCGCATTTCTTATATAATTTTGCTGAAATTTTGTCTGACGAATTTTCCTAATATATTTCCTGAAATAGCTCCCATATAAACCGATCTTCCGAATATAGGTCTTGAACCTCTAGGGGGCTCAATTTTTATACGATTTGGCTGCAATTTTCCAATGACCTCTTAAAGATGCACCAAGTATGCTCCGAATCGGTCCAAAACATGATATAGCTCCCATATTAACCGTTCTCCCGAATATACGCCTTCAGCCTCTAGTGGGCGCAATTCTTGTACGATTTAGCTGAAACTTTGTACGGTGATTTTTCCAATGATCTCTACACGATGTATTAAGTATAGTTTGAATCATTCCAAAATCTGATATAGCTCTCATATAAACCGATATCGATTTTTGAGGTCTTGAGCCTCTAGAGGGTGCAATTCTTATCTGATTTCACTGAAATTTAGCATGAGGCGTTTTGTTATAACTTTAAACAAAGGCACTAACCTGATGTAGCAGCCATATGAACCGATCTCAAGAAGTCAAGACCCAATATCGGTTTATATGGCAGCTATATCAGGTTATTGACCGATTAAGACCCTACTTCGCACAGTTGTTGGAAGTGATATCAAAACACTATGTGCGAAATTTCAGCCAAGTCGGATAAAAATTGCGCCCTCTAGAGGCTCAAGAAGTCAAGACCCAATATCGGTTTATATGCCAGCTATATCAGGTTATTGACCGATTAAGACCCTACTCAGCATAGTTGTTGGAAGCGATATCAAAACACTATGTGCGAAATTTCAGCCAAGTCGGATAAGAATTGCGCCCTCTAGAGGCTCAAGAAGTCAAGAGCCAAGATCGGTTTATATGGCAGCTATATCAGAACATGGACCGATTTGGCCCATTTATAATCCCAACCGACCTACACGAATAAAAAGTATTTGTGCAAAATTTCAAGCGGAAAGCTGAACTCTTTCGAAAGTTAGCGTGCTTTCGACAGACAGACTGACGGACGGACATGGCAAGATCGACTTAAAATGACATAACGATCAAAAATATATATATATACCTTATTGGGTCTCAGATGCATATTTCAAAGTATTGCAAACAGAATGACGAAATTAGTATACCCCCATCCTATGGTGGAGGATATAAAAAGAATCAAGCCGATCGGCAGTAAATGACCGTTTGGCAAGCAATTCAAAATTTTGACATTCTTGAGGTGACCAACATTCAAGCCCCATTGATCAGCCTCTGGTCTTTAAATTTTGCACACGAATTGAAAACCACCTCAACATTGATTTTGTAAAGTTTAGTTTACATATCTCTATTCGTTCAAAAGTTCCAGATATATTTCCAAGATTTTTCGTTTTGACTACAGTGTCCCTTGCACAATGGGATATTATCAAAAAAATATGTCATTTGACAATTTGTTCAAACTTCACTTAAAACGCATCTATAATATGTCCTCAAAAATAAAAAGTTAAGGTATTTAAACAACTTTTTCAATAAAGACCAATCAATGAAACCACTTTTTTAACAAAATATGGAAAAAAAAAAATCAATTTTTTTTTTTAATTTTTTAATTTAATTTCAAACTGCACAATTTTTAACTGAGTTATCCGATGTCGACGCATACTGCAGCAATGTGACAGTAATTCCCTTTTGTCACCAATCCAAATTATGAATCAAAATGAAAATCAAACTAAAGGGTGATTTTTTTGAGGTTAGGATTTTCATGCATTAGTATTTGACAGATCACGTGGGATTTCAGACATGGTGTCAAAGAGAAAGATGCTCAGTATGCTTTGACATTTCATCATGAATAGACTTACTAACGAGCAACGCTTGCAAATCATTGAATTTTATTACCAAAATCAGTGTTCGGTTCGAAATGTGTTCAAATTTTGACAAATTTTGTTCAGCGATGAGGCTCATTTCTGGTTGAATGGCTACGTAAATAAGCAAAATTGCCGCATTTGGAGTGAAGAGCAACCAGAAGCCGTTCAAGAAATGCCCATGCATCCCGAAAAATGCACTGTTTGGTGTGGTTTGTACGCTGGTGGAATCATTGGACCGTATTTTTTTCAAAGATGCTGTTGGACGCAACGTTACGGTGAATGAACACATTTCGAACCGAACACTGATTTTGGTAATAAAATTCAATGATTTGCAAGCGTTGCTCGTTAGTAAGTCTATTCATGATGAAATGTCAAAGCATACTGAGCATCTTTCTCTTTGACACCATGTCTGAAATCCCACGTGATCTGTCAAATACTAATGCATGAAAATCCTAACCTCAAAAAAATCACCCTTTATAAATGCCTTCGTAAATCGCAAAATATGAAGCCAACTCGGCCAAAATTTCAAAAAATAAAAATTTTAAGTCAAATATCCCTGAAATAAGCGGAGTAATTGTTTATCTCAAGCGAACTTTTTTTGGGATTTTTGAGCACGATATAAAAAAAAACTCCGAAGGCCGAGTCTTTATAAAATTTTGCAAGTGATCTCGATAACACTTCAGCTCTAAATGTTTCATATTTCAAGGAGTTGGCTTTATCCGTTCTCAAATAGCCTATTTTTTACTTCATTTTTTTTTATTCTATCCCACTATGCGTTTGTTTGATTCCCCCAGAGGCCTGCTCTTTCGCAACTATGTTATCAAAATGGATTAAAATTGTCTGAGTCGTTTTAGAAAAATACACTGCCACTCTGACATGGGGATTATTCCATTCATAATTAGTTTAGCAGATAACCCATCGGCTCCTGATGTCTTACTGTTATTTACCCGAGTAGCTGCCATTGGGAACATATTATGGATGGGCGGTATATATGGGCGGAGACCACCGCGATGCAGAGGTTAGCATGTCAACCTATGACGCTGAATGCCTGGGTTTAAGTCCCGTCGTGAACATAAGAAAATTTTTAGGGGTGGTTATTCTTTACCAATGCTGTTTACATTTAGCCTGCCATGTTGAAACATCTCTACCAAATGATGTCGCTATGCGGCATGACGTTCAGACACGGCATGAAAAAGGAAGCCCCTTATCTCATATGCTGTACCGTTATCTGAGATTGGTTCAGATGTATTTTTACGAAGCCTAAAATCTTATAGAAATATTTCCCTGTACCACCACAACTCTCGTACAAGGTATTACATCCTCATGCATTTGTTTGTATCGCTCAGAAGGAAAAGTGATAGATAGCTTGATCTGGGGGGTGGGATGATGATATTAGGCTAAAGCCAAAATGATTTACAGGCCAAACTTTTTATGGGGGGCCTAAAAAGAATGCGGTCTTCATATCCGAAGATATAAGAGATGTTTGTACCGACTAAAGCTAATAATTTTTTTTTTTTACTTTAGGTTAGGCAAGCGTGGCAGTCCTTTACAGACTCATTGAGACAATTTTAAATCCATTGTGACATCATAGTTGCGGCAAACACAGATCACTGTGGGTTTCGAACCCACGACCTTCGCTCTGGTAATCCGAGCACGCTCCGAGCAGTTTGGCTACCACATAGCATATATAAAAATTTGGTGTCAATGGAATAGGAGAAACCCCCCCCAAAGGTGCATATAAATTAACCGCTATCATATAGGACTTAAATGAAAAGTATAAAGCGTCATCCCATATCCAAAACCCTCGGCTACGGGGACAAAGATAGAACGGTACAGCACGGTGGTATTTGGGAGTATTGTACGAACCTGCTGTACAAAATAAGTGGCCGAGTGTAAGTGAGCCGTCCTTCAACCCCAAAAACTCGTGAAAACTTCCATTTAAGTCTTCCGTTTAATGACCGTGACCAATGCAGTCATTAAAGTCTATTAATGACTACATTGGTCCGGTCGGTCTATGACTCTGTTTCTTGGGGGTTGAGTGCCGGAGGGCCTTCTGAAACTTGGCTGACTCAAAGCGTACAAAGTTCGGCCGGGCCGAATCTTATATACTCTCCACCATGGATCGCATTTGTCGAGTTCTTTTCCCGGCATCTCTTCTTAGGCAAAAAAAAGGATAAAAGAAAAGATTTGCTCTGCTATTAGAGCGATATCAGGATATGGTCCGGTTCAATTATATGTTGGAGACTTGTGAAAAATGTCAGCAAATTCGAATAAGAATTGCGCCCTTTGGGGGCTCAAGAACTCAGGTAATGGACCGATTTATAAGACACCTATATTGGGTTCTAAACCGATTCGGACCATATATGGTACATCTGTTGAGGTCATAGGAAAAGTCATTGTGCAAAATTGCAGCCAAATCGAATATGAATTGCGCCCTCTAGTGGTTAAAAAAGTACATTCGGGACATTGGTTTATATAGGAGTTGCATCAGGTTTTGAACCGATTTGGACCATGGACAGTTGTTGGAAGCTAGAACAATACACTTTTCGCACAATTTCAGGCAAGATCCGAGATCGGTTATTATAAAGGTGTTTTTTTTTTATCAGGTTATGGACAGATTTGAACCATACTTGGCTCAGTGGGTGGCTGACATTGGGCAAGTACGGTCAAAATCGGTCAAGAACCTGATATAGGTCCCATATAAACCGATCTCCCGATTTAACTTCATGAGCCCCTGGAAGCCTCAATTTTTGTCCGATTTGGTTGAAATTAGGCATATAGTGTTATGTTGTGACTTCCAACAACTGTGTCAAGCTCGGTCGAAATCGGTCAAGAACCAGATATAGGTCCCATATACACCAATCTTCCGAGTTGAGTACCTGAAAGCTTCAATTTGTGTCCGATTTGGCTGAAATCGGGCATGTAGTGTTCCGTTATGAGTTACAACAACTGTGCCAACTATGGTCGAAATCGGTCAAGAAGCTGATGTAGCTCCCATATAAACCGATCTCCCGATTTGACTTCTTGAGCCCCTGGAAGCCTCAATTTTCATCCGATTTGGCTGAAATTTTGCACATAGTGTTCTGTACTGCAAACAACTATGCGGTCCTAGTACGGTCCATATCGGTCTATAACCTGATATAGCTCCCATATTTTAGCAGAATTCATGGTGATGGGTTCTCAAGATTCTGCCCGGCGGAACTTCGCACGCTTTCTCTTGTTTGTAGTTGAGTCCGAACGGCATACCGCAGTGCGACACCTCTTTCGAGAGAAGTTTTTACATGGCTTCTATGAATGGCAAAGTACCTCACAAATGTCAACAGGATTAGGAGGGAAAAACCACCGCTGAATTTTTTTTTGTCAGGTTTCGAAGCCGGGCGTTCAGCTTCCGGCTTCGCGCTGCTGTGGCCTCCAAAAAGAATTTAGAACTTTTAAATTATTATACCCACCACCGAAGGATGGGGGTATATTTATTTTGTCATTCCGTTTGCAAAACATCGAAAGATCCATTTCCGACCCTATAAGGTATATATATTCTTGATCAGCGTAAAAATCTACGACGATCTAGACATGTCCGTCCGTCTGTTCGTCTGTCTGTTGAAATCACACTACAGTCATTAAAAATAGAGATATTGAGCTGAAACTTTGCACAGATTCTCTTTTTTGTCCATAAGCAGGTTAAGTTCGAAGATGGGCTATAACGGCCTATATCTTGATATAGCCCTCATATAGACCGATCCTCCGATTTAGGGTCAAAGGTCCATAAAAGCCACATTTATTATCCGATTTCGCTGAAATTTGGAACAGTGAGTTGTGTAAGGCGCTTCGACATCCTTCGTCAATTTGGCTCAGATCGGTGCAGATTTGGATATAGCTGCCATATAGACCGATCCTCCGATATGGGGTCTTAGGCCCATAAAAGCCACATTTATTATCGGATTTCGATGAAATTTGGGACAGTGAATTGTGTTAGGCCCTTCGACGTCCTTCATCAATTTGGCCCAGATCGGTGCAGATTTGGATATAGCTGTCATGTAGACCGATCCTCCGATTCTTAGGCCCATAAAAGCCACATATATTATCCAATTTTGCTGAAGTTTGGGACAGTGAGTTGTCTAAGGCCCTTCGACATCCTCCGTCAATTTGGCCCTGATCGGACCAGATTTGGATATAGCTGCCATATAGACCGATATCTCGGTTTTAGGTTTTGGGGCCATAAAAGACGCATTTATTGTCCGATGTAGCCGCAATTTGGGAAAATGAGTTGTGTTAGGCTCTTCGACTCCCTTCTTCAATTTGGCCCTGATCGGCCCAGATTTGGATATAGCTGCCATATAGACCGATATCTCGGTTTCAGGTTTTGGGGCCATAAAAGATGCATTTATTGTCCGATGTCGCCGCAATTTGAGAAAGTGAGTTGTGTTAGGCTCTTCGACGTCCTTCGTGAATTTGGCCCTGATCGGCCCAGATTTGAATACAGCTGTCATATAGACCGATATCTCGATATAAGGTTTTGGGCCCATAAAAGGGGCATTTATTGTCCGATTTTGCCGAAATTTGGGACAGTGCTCTGTGTTAGGCTCTTCGACCCCCTTCTCCAATTTGGCCCAAATCGGTCCAGATTTGGATATAGCTGCCATGTAGACCGATATCTCGATTTAAGGTTTTGGGTCCATAAAAGGGGCATTTATTGTCCGATGTCGCCGAAATTTGGGAAAGTGATTTGTGTTAGGCTCTTCGATATTTTTCTCCAACTTGACCCAAATCGGCCCAGATTTGAATACAGCTGCCATATAGACCGATATCTCGATTTAAAGTCGTGGCCCCATAAAAGGCGCATTTATAATCCGATTTCACTGAAATTTGCCACAATGATTCATGTTAGGCTTTTTGACATGCGTGTCTTATATGGTTCAGATCAGTTTATTTTTAGATATAGCTACTATACTTATTAGTCTTTGGTCCAAATCGGAACATATTTTGATATAACTGCTATGGGACATAAGGTATGAAATTTTCACCGAATTTTGTTGAAAGGTGGTTTATATATACATACCCGAGGTGGTGGGTATCCAAAGTTCGGCCCGGCCGAACTTAACGCCTTTTTACTTGTTTTTAATATTTCCAGATTTCGGTTTGGCATCCAAATGGCACTTTTGATTATTGTTCGATTGTCCATGAAAACTGAGTACAGCAAAAAAAAGCAAACTGCTATAATTTAATATGCCATCGCATAAAATGTGGTGGCGTTTATGATCTGTTTAAATAAAACTGTTAAATACAAAAAAACTAAAGAAAATAAAAAAAAAAAGCATAACGGTGCTAAAAAGTTGCCATTGTAAGCATTATTTGCAAAAGAATTATAAAATGCAAATGTTTTCATTTGGCTCATTCATATCTATTTCAAACATTCAACAACATGAAAAAATATCACCACAGCTTGGAAAGCTGGAGTTTGTTTAAGGTGAAACTCTTTGAAAGATGACTGCTATAGATATGGGACAGGTGTCATTATGAAAAGTGCTTTGGATTGAAAAACTAATATCACACCGTTTGTAGCGAAGGTTTTTCTAGAAACCCTAATTTGTACAAATTTGAAGGCCACCGTAGCGCAGAGGTTAACAGGTCCGATTATGTAGCTGAACGTCTGTGTACGAATCCTGGCTAGCACATCAGTTAAAATTTTGCATCGGTGGTTTTCTCCTGGCGACATTTGTGAGGTGTTATGCCATGCCTAGAACTCATGTGAAAACTTCTCCCTAAAGAGGTGCGGTACGCGGTTTCAAGTCGGCTATTAAAAGCAGGTCCCTTATCATGGAGCTTAAACTTGAATTGGACAACACTCATTGATATGTGAGAAGTTCGCCCTTGTTCCTTAATAGATTTTTCATGGGCAAATTTGCATTTACTTTTTAATTTGTAAGGATGTCTGAATGGGGCTAAAAGGGAACTCTTATACCAGACATCTACCATGGCTATAACGCATAAAGGTGTTTTAGTTTGGTGGACGGACCTTGCAAAATCTACCTCATCCAATCCATTACACGGACAAACTTCAATGCTTGAATTGAAGAAATCCTTTAGCTTTCTTCTACTAAAACAAATTTTTAATATTATATGTCTGCGTCACTTCTTCAGCATTAAGCTTAAATAATGACATTTTTGTTTCTCTACACAAAAAAAAAACACCTTAAATGACTTTAATCTATAAATACACAATAAATAAAACTACCATGACAAATGTGGAATTTTTCTCAAAATAAAATCGATTTGGTGATTCAACCACGGCTTATTTTAGGCCCTTCTCTCGCGGGCAATACTATTTTGTAGAAAAACAAAAACATTAATTTTTATTTGTTATTCGTGGTTGGAAATCATCATAAATCATTCCCTTTACTTGTCTCAATAGCCTCCTTTCGAGCAGAACTCACACTCTCCAATTTGTGAGTGTGTGTGTGTGTGTTTTTTTTTTAAGACTACGAGTGCTTACAATGGGTCTTTAAATATTTTTCATACCATCTAAGGCCTAGTTCTGTCATCTATGATGGCAAAACATGCAATAGCTTCGAATATGATGGATGTACATTGCCTAGTATTCCATCTATAGTTAATGATAAACACAATATTTATCCAAAAGAAGCTACAGCGAGGTGCGTTCTCAAAATAAAAAAAAAAAAAAAACTGATATACGATGTGCAGTTTAAAATCAAACGAGATAAGTACACCACTTTAGGTGGATATTTTGCATGGCATAGTAACTCAAAATATCGCCAGCATTAGGAAAAACCACCGCTGACTTTTTTTTGGGATGTTCCTGTCAGGATTCGAACTCAGATATACAGCCTCCTAGGCGGATTTGCTTACCTCTGTGCCTCCATTGAAAATGTCTAACAAAATTAATTCTCTCATCTTATTTCTCCTTCCAGTCGAGCTTAGGATAGGTTAGATTAGATTTAAGTGGCAGTTTGCCATTAGACTCACTCAGACGTTTTCGTCCAATGGGATACCACAGGAACAAAAGAAGGAAGATGCTTTCCACTTCCAACCGTTGAACCATCTAGCTCGCCCAACAACTTGCGAATGTTCACATCCGCTATATCGGACAGGTTCTCAAAAAAATTATAACCGAAAGTGGAACTCCTTCTGACTGCTAGTGAGGGACACACAGACAGAAGGCGTTCTATAGTCTCTCTTCTTCAATGTCCTCACAGCTTCTGCAAAAGTCGTTACTGGCAACCTTCAGTCTGTCAGCATGTTTTCTAATTAGACATTGACCTGTCATGACGGATACAATGACTGAGACGTCTGTTCTAGCCAGTGACAGCAAAGCGGTAGACCTTTTTCAAATCTAGATTAGACGACATAGTTTTGGAATGCTCACAGCCACCTCTTTGTGACCATCTATCATTCGTTGTCCCTTCGGGCCTGGTCCTGAAAACTTATCTTACATGTCGCTAGAGGCATACCCACAGATTCCAGTGTCCCTGGAGTGTGTAGGGTTGTTCCTAGTTTTGCAAGCTCGTCCGCTTTACAATTCCCTGGGATATCTCTGTGGCCCGGCACCCAGAACAGGTGAATTTTGAACTGTTCTGCTAGTTCGTTGAGAGGTCTGCGACAGTCGAGGGCGGTTTTTGTGTTCAGAAATGCGTTCTCTAGGGATTTAATGGATGCCTGGCTGTCTGAGAAGATATTTATGCCAATCGTCGTTATGAGATTATATCTCAGCCATTCCACCACTTCCTTAATTGCAAGGATCTCCGTTTGATACAAACTGAAGGGGTGGGGTAACCTTTTCGATATGACCAATTCTAGATCTATAGAGTACACCCCAAAGCCCACCTGGTCGTCTAGTTTGGAACTATCCGTATAGAAGTAACTTCTATCACCAGGGATATCGCAGTTCCAATCGGTTCTATCTATTCTAGGAATTTTTTTATCAAAAAGCGACTCTGGTAGAGTGTAATCCACACTGCCTGGAACATCGGATATTTTATCAAGGATAACACAGTGTCTGTAGCCGCCACATGACTAAAGAGAAATCTCCCTTAACCTACCGGCAGTGATCGCAGCAATTTTTCTAGCCACAATGTCTTGAGGCATTAGATGTGGCATTAAATTCAGTACATCAGATGGTGTCGTCCTCAGTGCGGCTGTGATGCACAAACAAGCCATTCTTTGGATCTCGTTGAGTATTGAATAGTAGGTGGACTTTTGAAGTGCCGTCCACCAGACCACAACACCATATAGCATAATAGGTGTAACAACTGCAGTATATACCCAATGCATGACACGTGGTTTAAACCCCCAACTTTTGCCAATGGATTTCTTGCAGGTGCATAGGACAAGATTTGCCTTTCTTGCCCTTTCCAAAATGTTGGATTTGAGGTTCAATAACCTGTCGTCCAGCAAAACACCCAGGTATTTAGCGCTTTCTGTAAATAGAAAATTCTCTCCTCTCAAGCAGACAGGTGCCACTGTAGGCAACTTGTATCTTCTGCTGAAGAGAACTACTTCCAGTCGAGCTTAATGATCAAATAATTCTCCTTGCATTGGAAAAGTAAGGCAAGAGGTTACAACAACACCAACCATGGTATGACGACATCTTGGTGTTTATCAGGAGTTTATCATCGGATGCCTTTAGGTGTGAAGACTTAATGGGACGTAAGTTGGTAGTTTGTGCTTATATCGAATAAATTGGTTAAACCTTTTTTTAAAGTACGGCCAATTACCTAGAGGAATCCGATAGCGACATCGAAATTGGTTAATGTCGTAAATATATTAGAGAGGCGATTTCACAATGAGTTCGATATAAGTACAAATTATCATACAACTACGATATCCCCCCACCCCAAGAAAAGTACAAATCGTATATACAAATTTTTTCCTAGGTGTCTGAGGGGTCTCCCCAGCCCTTAAAACCCTTCAACAGGACGTATTAACCGACAATATGGGTATCAAATGAAAAGTATTTAAAATAATAATGCGAACTATGGCTATAAATTAAAGGTATTCGGAAGGGAAGCACAACTTTCATATAAAATATTTGGTCCCAAGGTCTTTTGGGGGCCGCCCCGTATCCAGCTAACCTCCAAAGAGAAACCCATAGGCGACCGGGGCAAAAAAAAAATAAACCATCAACCGAACATATATGCCGTTCGGGACAAAAAAGGAGGGGGCGAACCCTCCCCTTTGCCCTAAAGTAATAAACAACAAGTAAAAGCGTGCTAAGTTCGGCCGGGCCGAATCTTATATACCCTCCACCATAGATCGCATTTGTCGAGTTTTTTTTCCCGGCATCTCTTCTTATGCAAAACGGGATATAAGAAAAGATTTGCTCTGCTATTAGAGCGATATCAAAATATGGTCCGGTTTGGACCACAATTAAATTCAATGTTGGAGACCTGTGTAAAAAGTTAGTCAATTCGAATAAGAATTGCGCCCTTTGGAGGCTCAAGAAGTAAAATAGAGAGATCGATTTATAGCTGTATCGGGCTATAGACCGATTCAGACCATAATAAACACGTATGTTGATGGTCATGAGAGAATCCGTCGTACAAAATTTCAGGCAAATCGGATAATAATTGCGACCTCTACAGGCTCAAGAAGTCAAGATCCCTGATCGGTTTATATGACAGATATATCAGGTTATGAATCGATTTGAACCATACTTGGCGCAGTTGTTGGATATCATAACAAAACACGTCGTGCCAAAATTCATTCAAATCAGATAAGAATTGCGCCCTCTAGAGGCTCAAGAAGTCAAGACCCAAGATCGGTTTATATGACAGCTATATCAAAACATGGACCGATATGGCCCATTTACAATACCAACCGACCTACACTAATAACAAGTATTTGTGCAAAATTTCAAGCTGCTAGCTTTACTCCTTCGGAAGTTAGCGTGCTTTCAACAGACAGACGGACGGACGGACATGGCTAGATCGGCATAAAATGTCTCGATGATCAAGAATATATATACTTTATGGGGTCTCAGACGAATATTTCGAGTAGTTACAAACAGAATGACGAAATTAATATACCCTCCATCTTATGGTGAAGGGTATAAAAATAAAAGTGGACCGATCGGGACAATATGGGATTTATATGAAAGGTATTCCAGAGTAGAGTACGAATTTCATCCAAAAAACTGGGTCCAAGCTTCTGGGGGGCCGCCCCAGCCCCAAGACTTCTTAAAATAGGTTTATTTGACGATCATGACAATATGGGACTCAAATGAAAGGTATTCGGGAGCAGATTACGAATATGGTAACGAAGTAGGAATAGGCGATATAATTTGTTGCTAACGGAAGGGGGCGGACCCTCCCCCGTTACACCAAAAACACCACCCAAAATCAAATGTGGACCGATAGGGACAATATGGGTATCAAATGAAAAGTATGCGGGAGTATATAACGAATTTGGTATACAAGTTCATGTCGAAGTATAGGGGGTCAAACCTCCCGCCCAAAATGGGCACATAAGCCAATCATGGCTATATGGTTCTCGGTTTGTTTGTTTGTTCCGTATAGACTCAACAAAGGCAGAACCGATTTTCTCGAAATTTTCGCATATTGTGTATGTTGGTCTGAAAGGAAAGGCTAAATAATTTTTCGATATCGGAAGGGGGCTGATCCACCCCTTACGCCCAAAACATCATCCAAAATCAAAAGTGGACCGATCGGCACAATATGGGTACCCAGTGAAAGGTATTGCAAAATAGAGTACGAATATGGTATTAAAATTTGAGTCCAAGTACCCATCGGGTCGCTCCAAAACTCCCACAAAACGGACATATTGGACAGTCATGTCAGAGAGTTGATTTCGAATTTGGCACACAAACTCAGAACGAAATTTAGGGGGTCACCCCAACCCCCAAAAACACCCCAAATGGACATAAACCCCATTTTGACTATATGGGACTCGGCTGAACTGATGTTCTTAAAATTTTCACAGATTGTGTAGGTTTGTCTGGAAGGAAACATAGGCTATATAATTATTTGACATCAGATGGAGGCGGACCCTCCCCCTTACCCCAAAACCAAAAGTGGACCAAAACCAAAAGTGGACCGATGTTTATCAAATAAAAGGTATTGGAGACCAGAAAACGAATATTGTATTACGATTTTGGTCCAAGTACCCAGCGGGCCGCCTCAACCCGCTCTAAACAGATGTATTAGACGCTCATATCAATATGGGACTCAAATGAAAAGTATTCGGCATGAAAGTATACATGGCATAAAAATCAGATCCAAGTAATGGGAGGTCGCCCCATCCCCAAATATGGGACTCAAATGAAAGCTATTTGTGAGTAGATTACGAATATGGCATTAAAATTTGCGTTCAAGTCCAGGTGGCGTTTTGCATCCTTAAAGTACGTCAAATAGGTTAATTGACCCATTATGACAATATGGGACTTAAATGAAAGGTATGTAAGAATAGAAAACGAATTTGATATCCAATTTTGGAGCCAAGTGTTTGGGGTTACGCTCTAAAGAACGAATTTGATATCTTTTTTCGGGGCAAAGTATCTTTTTTCGTGGGCACCCCATTTCCAAAACACCCTCCAATCTCTCCAATTTCATATTTACCGACCATGGCAATATGGGTCTCAAATTAAAGGGATTTGGGAGTGAAGCACGAATTTGATATCCATATTTAAGTCGAAATGTCTGAGGTGTCATCCCTCCCCCAAAAAGCAATTCTCATTAAGCTAATTTTTAAAAACACCAGATCTCTGAGATTGATGATGCGATTCGTTCGACATTTTTATACCCTCCACTATAGGATGGGGGTATACTAATTTCGTCATTCTGTTTGTAACTCCTCGAAATATTCGACTAAGACCCCATAAAGTTTATATATTCTTGTTCGTCGTGACATTTTAAGTCGATTTAGCCATGTCTGTCCGTCCGACCGTCTGTCTGTCGAAAGCACGTTAACTTTCGAAGGAGTAAAGCTAGCCGCTTGAAATTTTGCACAAATACTTCTTATTTGTGTAGGTCGGTTGGTATTGTAAACGGGCTATGTGGGTCCATGTTTTGTTATAGCTGCCATATAAACCGATCTCGGGTCTTGACTTCTTGAGCCACTAGAGGGCACAATTCTTATCCGATTTGGCTGAAATTGTGCATGAGGTGTTTTATTATGACTTGCAACAACTGTGCTAAGTATGGTTGAAATCAGGCCATAACCTGATATAGCTGCCATATAAACCGATCTCGGGTCGTGACTTCTTGAGCCTCCAGAGGCCATAATTCTTATCCGATTTGGCTGAAATTTTGCAAGAGGTGTTTTATTACGATTTCCAACAACTGTGCCGAGTGTGGTTAAAATCAGTCCATAACCTGATATAGCTGTCATATAAACCGATCTCGGGTCTTGACTTCTTAAACCACTAGAGGACACAATTCTTATCCGATTTGGCTGAAATTTTGCACGAGGTGTTTTCTTATGATTTCCAATGACTGTGCTGAGTATGGTTGAAATCAGTCCATAACCTGATATAGCTGTCATATAAACCGATCTGTGATCTTGACTTCTTGAGCCTCCAGAGGGCGTAATTATTAGCCGATTTGGCCGAAATTCAGTAGAACGGCTTCTCCCATGACCTTCAACATGCATGTCAAATACGGTCCAAATAGGTCTATAGCCTGATATAGTTCCCATATAAACCAATCTCTCTATATTACTTCTTGAGACCCAATGCTTACTTGAATTGGCTGAAATTTTACACAATGACTTCTACTATTGTCTCCAACATTCAGTTCAGACCGAACCATAGCTTGATACAGCTCTAATATTATAGCAATTCTTTTCTTTTATCCTTTGTTTTCCGTAAAAGAGATATCGAGAAAAGAACTCGACAAATGCGATCTATGGTGTAGGGTATATAAGATTCGGCCCGGCCAAACTTAGCATGCTTTTACTTGTTTGCACTCTTGCGGTCATTAGAAGCAAAACATGGTTTCTATTATTGTAGTGCTGTAGTACAGGTGCCTCGGGTGCCTCGGGTGCCACCCAAAACCTGCCAAATGGATATATGGACCAATTACGACATGTAAGAGCTTATAACGGAGTCAATAACTATTGGGTTGGCCAAAAAGTAATTGCGGATTTTTTAAAAGTAAATGTATTTTTAATAAGACTTAGAATGAACTTTAATCAAATATAGTTTTTTTACACTTTTTTTCTAAAATTAACAGCTGATAACTGACAGAAGAAAGAATGCAATTACAGAGTCACAAGCTGTGAAAAAATTTGTCAACGCCGACTATATGAAAAATCTGCAATTACTTTTTGGGCAACCATACATTTGGGAGTAGGAACTGAGCAGGGCCAAACTTCTCACACATCAATGAGGGCTTTCCGATTCAAACTTAAACTCAATGATATGGGACTTTTTTTACAGCCGAGTGCAAACGGCGTGCCGCAGTGCGACACCTCTTTGGGGAGAATTTTTTACATGACCATGCATGGCATGGTATCTCGCAAATGTCGCTAGCATTAAGAGGCGATAACCACTGCTTTAAATTTTGTCCGATGTTCTTGCCAGGATTCGAACGCGGGCATTCAGCGTCATAGGCTGACAAAGGCTACAATGGCACGAATTCGATATTCACATTAAGGGCGATGTGTCAACACCCTAAAAAGATATTGGAGAGTTAAAGAAGCCGCAGCGGAGCGGGCCCGGTTCGGCTAGTCCACTATAGAACAATCCTCAAGTTTAACTTCTTGAGCTGCTAGCAGACTTATTTAAGTGGCAACTTGCTTTCAACAAAATTTTACAAATGTTTTGATAATTTATGTAAATTTTTACCAGAATCCCTGTTGGGGATTCTGCATATAAGATTTGTTCCTTTTGAGTTCTTTCAACTTTTGCTCCTTTGCTGGTTCAATTAAAATTTCTCACGCGCATGGTGCTCTCAATTTCAAGCATTAAATTTCCACAATGTTATTTTCCAATTATGGTGTCAAACTAAATTTACTTTCGTTCTCATATTTGCATACCATCACCTGTGGTATTTAATCCTATTGGTATCTATATATGCCATGCAAACCCTATGCGGGTAGTCCTATGCAAATAATGAAATTTTCCTAGTGATATAACCCTTCCAATTTGGCTTTCAGTCGCATAGCTAACAAATTGATGTCTAATGACCAATAAAATGGATACCTATGATTTACCTGTTGTACACGACGATAGTGATGGCCTACGGGGATAGTAGGAATGATGTTTACCCTCCTAAAGGTTATATTCGTACATGACACCATTGATTGAATTTCCATATATTTTTTTAGAATTTGCATGGAGCGAACGTGTAACAATTTTCGAATGTATTCTGACACTTTTATGGTGGCAGAAAAGCGGGCGGACGGACGGACGGACGGACGGAGAAGTCGATGACTTCAGCATATTCAACCAACTCCAAACGTTCAATCATGGCTTGGCACACCCTATACAGGCAAATTAAAAGTTCCTTGCGAGGCTTTGGCTTTTTTATTGGCATTAAATTTCGTTTTTAATTTGAGCTCAATACCAGATCGAAGGCAGTTGTTTTGGTTATTGTTGTGTTATTTATTAGTTTGCTTTTATTGTAGCACTTTTTTGTCATATGGCTACACCGTGAGAAAAACACAACACTTCAAATCTATATGAAAATATTTGTGCCCTCCATACACCAACTTCCTAGCTTAAATATTCAATTCAATCTTCTTTTTAGTAAATATTCTTTATTATAATCTCCACCATAGGTTGGGGTATACTAAATTGGTCATTCTGTTTGTAACTCCTCGAAATATTCCTCTGAGACCCCATCTTAAATATAAAATTCAATTTGTGTTTGTCGGTTTGTTTGTTTGTTCCGTATAGCCTTGAAAACGGCTGAACCGATTATCTTGAAATTTTCACAGATTATGTAAGTGGGTCAGGAAGGAAACATTGGCTATATAATTTGTTGATATCAGGAGGGGGGCGGACCCTCCCCCTTACCCCAAAAGTACTACCCAATAATAAAAGTGGCCAATATGGGATTCAAATGAAGGATATTGAAGAGTAGAGTACGAATTTCATAATAAAAGTGGGGTCCAAGTACCTGGGGGGACGCCCCAACCCCAAAACCCCTTAAAATAGGTTTAATTGACGATCATGACAATATGGTACTCAAACGAAAGGTATTCGGGAGTAGATTACGAATATGGCCACCAAGTAAGAATAGCCGATATAATTTTTTGCTTACGGAAGGGGGTGGACCTTCCCCCAAAAACACCACCCAAAATCAAAAGTGGACCGATAAAAAATATGAGTATCAAATGAAAAGTATGCGGGAGTAGGTAAAGAATCTGGCATACAAATTCATGTCGAACCCCCCCAAAACGGCCAAAATGGTTACATTAGACAATCACGGATATATGGGATTCGGTTTGTTTGTTCCATTAAGAGTGAAAAACAGCAGAACCAATTTTCGCATATTGTGTAGGTTGGTGTGGAAGGAAACATAGGCTTTATAATTTTTCGATATCGGAAGGGGGACGGACCCTCCCCCTTATGCCAAAAACACAACCCAAAATCAAAAGTGAACCGATCGAGACAATATAGGTATCAGATGAAAAGTATTGGAGAGAAGAATACAAATATGGTATTGAAATTTGAGTCTAAGCACCCACCGGGGCGCCCCAAACCCAAAACTCTCTCAAACGGACATATTGGACGTTCGTTTCGATATGGGTCTTAAATGAAAGGTATTCGGAAGTAGATGTCGAATCTGGCATACAAAACCAGATCGAAGTATAGGGGACCGCACCACCCTCAAAAACGCCATTAGACACATTATGACTATATGATACTTGGCTGAACCGATTTTCTTAAAATTTTCATAGAGAAGGAGACATAGGCTATATAATTATTAGATATCGGGTGGAGGCGGACCCTCCCCTTATACCAAAAACGCTACCCATATCCGAAAGTGATCCGATGGGGACAACAAGGGTATCAAATGAAAGGTATTCGAGACCAGAAAACGAATATGGTATTAAAAGTTGGATCCCAGTACACAGCGGGACCCCCCCCCCCCCAACCTCAAAACTCCTCTATATGGATGTATTCGAAGTTCATGTCAATATGGGACGCAAATGAAAGGTATTAGGCAGTAGATTACAAATATGGCATAAAACATTAGGTCCAAGTAATTAGGTCTAATGATAAGAGGTTGCCCACCCCCAAATGGCCATATTAGCCGACCATGGCTATATGGGACTCAAATAAAAGTTATCAGGGAGTAGATTACGAATATGACATTAAAATTTGCGTTCAAGTATATTGCTAAAGATACGTCAAATGGGTTATTTGACCCACTTGACTCAAATGAAAGGTATTTGAGAGTAGAAAACGAATTTGGTATCCAATTTTTGGAGCCAAGAGTTTTGGGGTACGCCCTAAAGCACCCCCTAAACTGAACTTCATTTCCGTTGGGAATAAAGAACGTATTTGATTTCTACTTTCAGTAAAAAGTGCCGGTGGCCGCCCCAGCCCCAAAACACCCTCCAAACGGTTCATATTTACCGGCCATGGCAACATGGGGCTCAAATTAAAGAGATTTGGAAGTGCAGCACGAATTTGATATCCATATTTGAGTCGAAATGTCTGAGGTGCCATCTCTCGCCTAATGAGAACATTACCCTAAGGAAGAACATTCCCACCAGGAACCGAGCAGGGGCAAACTTCTCACACATCAATGAGTGCTTTCCGATTCAAGTTTAAACTCAATGATAAGAGTCCAAGTACCCATCGGGCTCCGAGTCCGAAAGGCGTCCCGCAGTGCGACACCTCTTTGGGGAAAATGTTTTAAATGGCCATGCATGGCATTGTAACTCGCAAATGTTGCCAACCACCACTTTTTCCGATGTTCTCGCCAGGATTCGAATGCGTTCAGCGTCATAGGCTACAATGGCATGAATTCGATATCGCATTCAGGGCAAAGTGTCCCCACCCTAAAAAGATTTGAGAGAGTTAAAGATGACGCAGCGGAGCGGGCCCGGTTCGGCTAGTAAAGTATATATACTCTTGATCGTCATGTCATTTTAAGTCGATGTAGCCACGTCCGTCTGTCTGTCCGTCCGTACGCCTGTCTGACGAAAGCACGCTAACTTAACTTTCGAAGGAGTTAAGCTTGCCGCTTTCAATTTTGCATGAATACTTATTAGTGTAGGTCGTTTGGGATTGCAAATGGACCATATCGGTCCATGTTCTGATATAGCCGCCCTATAAACCGATCTGGGGTCTTGTTTTGTTATGACTTCCAACAACTGTGCCATAAGCACGGTTCAAATCGGTCCATAACCTGATATAGCTGCCATATAAATCAATCTGGTATCTTTATTTCTTGAGCCTCTAGAGGGCGCAATTTTTATCCGATTTGACTGAAACTTTCGGTTCATAATCTGATATAGCTGCCATATAAACCGATTTGGGATCTTGACTTCTTGAGCCTCTAGAGGTCGCAATTTTTATCAGATTGGGCTGAAATTTTGTACAACGACTTCTCTCATGAACTTAACATGCGTATCAATTATTGTCTGGATCGGTCTATAGCCTGATACAGCTCCCATCTAAACCGATCTCCCTATTTTACTTCTTAAGTCCCTTAAGGGTGCAATTTTTGTTCGAATTGGCTGAAATTTTACACAACGACTTCTACTATGGTCTTCAACATTCAGTTTATTTATGGTCTGAATCGGACGAAAACTTGTTTTTTCTTAATTTTTTTTTTCTCTGTGACCATTTCTTGCTAAATTTTAAAAATATGTTTTCACTGTATAGCTGGACGCCACAAAGTATGGCAAACGCAATAAGATAAATTTTATCTTATCGCCCTGAATTGTTTCGATTTCTTTGTTATTTCATAAATATAACCAAAAAACAGGCATTCTCGTGTGTCCATTTGCTCATTTTCCTCATCAACATGAAAACAAATCAAATAATAAAAAAAAAACAATCAACAAAAAAACTGCATGTCTTACGATGGCATATCGATCGAATGTCGCAGCGGCATTATGATAACAGTCTAACAATTGCATAAATAAACATGTATGTATGTCGTATGCTAGGATAGTTATTTCGGCAGATAAGATATAAGCCTAATGGTATACAGTACGGCCTAATCTACTCGAAAATGTAGAAAAAAATAATAGCGCACTAGTTAGGCTGAACCGTATCTTGAATACTCTTCTGTATGGGGAGTGCTAAAAATGTTTACAAACTAAAATGGTCATGCAAAATTTTAGGCAAATCGGATAAGCGCCTTCTAGTGGCTCATGAAGTCAAGATAAAAAATCGGTTTCTATGACAGCTATATCAGGTTATGAACCGATTTGAACCATACTTAGCACAGTTGATGGAAATCATAACAAAACACCTCATGCAAAATTTCAGCCAAATCCGATAATAATAATGCCCTCTAGTGGCTCAAGAATTCAAGATCTAAGATCGGTTTATATGGCCGCTATATCTGGTTATTAACCGATTTGAACCATACTTAGCACAGTTATTGGAAATCATAACAAAACACCTCGTGCAAAATTTCAGCCAAATCGGATAATAATTGCGCCCTCTAGAGGCTGAATAAGTCGAGACCCCTGATCGCATTATATGACAGCTATATCAGGTTATGAACCGATTTGAACAATAATTAGCACAACATTAATTAGCAAAAAATCATTGGAAACCAGCAGAAAATGTTTGCTGTTTTAGCAAAAAATTACTGCTGTCTTACTTTCAGCAGACTAACTGCTGTTACAGCAAACAGTTTAGCTTTTTTTACTAACACATTTCTCTGAGTGTAGATTTCATTTGAGTCTCATATTGTTTTAATCGGTCGATGTAACATTTTGGGTGGGTTAAGGGTTTGGCGATGCCTCCAGGCCGCCGCCTACTGACGGTCAAGGAGCCTTTTAGAAAAGTTATTTCGTTGCAAGATTTCTAGTATTCAAATAACTTTGATAACTTGAGCACTTGTTCACGCTCACATATGTTCCAGCATTCAGCTCCTTGCAGGTCTTTGTGGTATTTGATTATTTCCCCCGAATACCTGCTGCACTTGAGAAAATAAACAAAACCGTGTAAATAACTCAAAGAAGGAAAAAGAGGAGCATTTCAAACAATCGTTAAAGGAAGTAACAGAAAGTTTGCAATAACAGCGATTTACACATGAGAGCACAAAATAAACGATATTTTTTGAGTTTGTTTTTTTTTTTTGTTTATACTCAGCTGCCTGTAGGACAAAAAGCTGTATATAAAAGTCCTTTGGATTTATTATTTCCCTTTTCGGATTCTTTAACTGCAAATGCTTTGAGTCTGAACCTTTTGGAGAGAGGGCAGAAACAACGTCTTTAAGTGAAAAGTACCATTTGCACAAAGTTTAAGGGCGATTGTTATTTTTTTATAGGAGAAGAAAACAAAAATTGAAAACTAAGAGCTATAAAAATATGATGAAATACTTACTTTGGGTTAAGAAAGCAAAATAACGGTAGTTAGAGGTAAATGCAAATTTTGCCCATGAACATTCCACTAAGGAACAGGCGCAAACTTCTCACATATCAATGAGAGCAGTCCGATTCAAGTTTAAGCTCAATGATAGGGGGCCTCCCTCTTATAGCCGGACATGCTAACCTCTGCGCTACGGTGGCCTTAGAGGTAACCAAGGTATTTAGAGTTAACCAAGTTTCAACAAATTCACTTCAAGAGCGAGAGAGAGGGATGTTTATGTTTATTTTTATACCCGCCATAGGATAGGGCGTCCGTTTTCAACACATCGAAAAAAACCGAATTTCCGATTCAACAAAGCCTATATGTCTCTGAACGTCGCAGAATTCTAAGACGATTTATCAAGGTCCCTGTGTCTGTCCGTCCTTTCGTCCATATCGCCCTCCGTCTGTTGTAATCACCATACAGCCTTAGAAACAAAAGATTTTGAAGGGATTTTTCGAACATTTCCAGCTCGAGATCATATTCAATGATTTCTATTCAAAGAATAGCATAGCAAAGAAACTATAAGAGTTGGGAAAGTGCTTGTTAGCATTAAAAACACTTTGACTGGCATGGTGGATCATGATTTCTGATACTCCATATCATCATCAACAGCTTTGTCAAATTGATTAAGGTGCTCTACATACCCAAAGACTATTGAGTACGATAAAGAGCACTCCTTTGCTTCGAAACAGGGCTCAATTAGTCCTCTAACTCTTACTTGCGAAGTAAGAGAGAAGAAAGCCTTCGAATCTTCAATGCTTAGAAAAACAAACACATCAACATTTCCAAACTTTGTTTGTTGTGAATTTGAACATTCCTTAAATGTCACTGCAAGTGTTTTTATGCTTAGGTCGCATTGCCCTACAGCATACCGACGGGCCACCAGTTCACATGGTCTGACGGTTTGCACTCTTTTATGTTCATCTTTTAAAATCTTTTCTTAATTTTTCGAACATTTCCAGCTCGAGATCATATTCAATGCTTTCTATTCAAAGAAAAGCATAGCAAAAAAACTATAAAAAAAATTGAGCAAGTGTATGTTATCACTCAAAACACTTTGACTGGGTTGGTGGATCGCGATTTCCGATACGCCATGTATTAATCAATTTGACGAAGGCGTTGATGCAGATACATGGCGTATCAGAAATCATGATCCACCATGCCAGTCATAGTGTTTTGAATGATAACACATACTTGCCCAGCCTTTATAATTTCTTTGCAATGCTTTTCATTGAATAGAAAGCATTCAATATTATCTCGTGAAGGAAATGTTTGAAAAATCACGAAAAGATATTGGAGGTCAAAGGTAAAGACCGCAAACAGACAAAGAATAAGACTTTGAGTTAAAATTTGGCTTAGATACGTATTTTTGCCATACATAGGTTAAGTTCTCGAACGAGCCAAATCAGACTAAATATGGATATAGCTGCCATATGAACCGATCGACCGATTAAGGGTCTTAAACCCATTAACACGACGCACAGTGGGATGGGAAAAAATTAGAGGAAATAAGTCTGTCATTCTTGAAAGGATAAAGACATCATCACGAAAATTTAGATGGTTATAGCTGAGGTGATGGTGTGCAAAATTTCAGGGCCATAGAAGGCCCATGCCCACTGGTGGGCCTTCAAAGTTGGTCACCTTTGCCCGACAAAATGTTGTTGGGCTTGGGTTTATGGTTCGATTTAAATTTTTTTCTGGAAAGTGCTCGAAAAACCTTACAAAAATCATGCTTTGATGTACGTGATATCCTTTATAGTGTCCAAAAAATACGAAGAACAACATTTTGTTTGTTTCTCTTTCGAGACGAGCTCAATGATCGGAAATTTTCTTTGCAAATGGAAAAGGAAAGCCAAAGATAACAACACCCACCAACCGCTATGGGCCGCGTTTCGTCTATGATTAGAAGACTTTGAATCGCATTTATTGCGAAAACGCCTCTACAATTACCACAACAACCACGCTCGACAACCCTCTCTATTAGCTCTACTTTTTCCCAATGCATGTGTTTTCGTGTAATGACAGACTTTTTTTCTGCGACAATAACCCTACTTCCATGGTGCACATGATCCTGTGCATCTGTTAGAAGTTGTATTGATGGCATCGAACGCTAGACAACGGCGACGGTACCCGCTGTTGCTCCGTGTGCCCAGGTTCGAGTCCCGGCCGGGCTCTGTTGAACTTTTTCGTTTTCAAGTTTTTTGGCTGTTGGGGTGAAGATCATTAAATTTCACAAATTTTGTTTGTTTCTCTTTCAAGACGAACTCTATGATTGGAGATTTTCTTTGCACATGGAAACAGAAAGCCAGAGATAGCAACACACACCAAGCACTATGGGACGCGTTCCGTCTTTGGTTAAAAGACTTTTCAACCATACTAGGAAAGATGGCTTCAAGGGACGTGCGCTGAAACTTTGGCGTTTTTTGAAACTTTGGCAGTGGCTGTTCTCTTATAATACCAACCACCATAGGAAGGGGGTATACTAATCTAGTCATTCCGTTTGTTACACCTTGAAATATTCTTCTAAGACCCCAGAAAGAATATATATATCTTTGATCGTCTCAACGTGCTGAGTCGATCTAGTCATGTCCGTCCGTCTGTCGAAATCACGATAGCGGGTGAACGCTTAAAGCTAGCCCCTTGAAATTTTGCACAGATAATTAATATTGATGTAGGTCGATGGGGGTTTCAAATGGGCCATATCGGTGTAGATTAAGATATAGCTCCCATATAAACCGAGCTCCCGATTGACTTCTTAAGCCGCAATTTTTGTCCGATTTAGGAGCGATTTTGCATGTGACGTTCCGTTATGACGTCCAACAACTGTGCCAAGTACGGTCCACATCGGTCAACAACCTGATATAGCTCCCATATAAACCGATCTCCTGATTTAACTTCTTGAGCCCATACAAGCCGCATTTTTTTCCGCTTTGGTTGAAATTTCGTGTGTACTGTTCTGTTATGACTTCCAATAACTGCGCTATGTACGGTCCAAATCGGACTATAACCGGGAGCGCTCTTAATACTAAATAAAACAAGTTAAAGTCCGATTTGGACCATAAATGAATGCTGAACATTGTAGAAGTCATTGTGTTATGGTTCAGTTCATTCGGATAAGATTTGCGCTTTCTAGGGGCTCAAAAAGCAAAATCGGGAGAACGGTTTATCCATAGGTTTATCGATTCCGACCATATTAGACATGTATGTTGAAGGTCATGAGAGAAGCCGTTGTAAAAAATTTCCTCCAAACCGGATGAGAATTGCGCCCTCTAGAGGCTCAAGAAGTCAAGATCCCAGATCGGTTTATATGACAGCTATATAAGGTTATGAACCGATTTGCGTCATACTTAGCACAGTTATTGAAAGTCATAACAAAACAACTCATGCAAAATTTCAGCTACATCGGATTCGAATTGCACGCTCTATGGGCTCAAGAAGTCAAGAAGTCAAGATCCAAGATCGGTTTATATGGCAGTTATACCGGATTATGAACCAAGTTGAATCATACTTAGCACAGTTGTTGGAAGTGATACCAAAACACCACGTGCAAAATTTCAGTCAAATCGGATGAGAATTGCGCCTTCTAGGGGCTCAAGAAGTCAAGACCCAAGATCGGTTTATATGGCAGCTATATCAAAACATGGACCGATTTGGCCCATTTACAATCCCAACCGACCTACACTAATAAAAAGTATTTGTGCAAAATTTCATGCGGCTAGTTTTACTCCTTCGAAAGTTAGCGAGCTTTCGACAGACAGACGGACGAACATGGCTAGATTGCCTTAAAATGATATGACGATGATATTAGGATCTCGACATCCAAACTTCAAATGGTCCAGATGGGACCCAATTTGCAAATTTTGCCCATGACTATTCCACTAAGGAACAGGGGCAAACTTCTCATCTATCAATGAGTGCAGTTCGATTCAAATTTAAGCTCAATGATAAGGGGCCTCCTTTTTATAGCCGAGTCCGAATGGCGTGCCGCAGTGGGACACCTCTTTGGAGAGAAGTTTTGCATGGCATATTAACTCACAAATGATGCCAGCATTAGGAGGGGAAAGCCACAGCGTCATAGGCGGATATGCTAACCCATTTTACCACTTTAAATATATAGCTGCTTTAGATACTTGTCTGTCGATTAATGGTGCATTTATTATCCTATTTCGTTGAAATTTGAAACAGTGAGTTGTGATTAACTCTCCCGAGATCCTACATAAATATAGTCCAGATCGGACATCATTGGCAATTACGGTCCAGATGGGACAGTATTTACAAAGCCTGCATTATAGACCGAACTTCCGATTTAAGGTCTTAATCCCATAAAAAAAAGATTTATTGCCCGATTTCGCTGAAACTGTGGCATATGTAAGAGTTCTCGTTACCTCAATCAAATATGAAACAGACCAGCCAATATTGGGATATAACTATGGAGGCCACCGTAGCGCAGAGGTTAGCATGTCCGCATAAGGCGCTGAACGCCTGGGTTAGTATCCTGGCGAGACCATCTGAAGAAATTTTCAGAGATGGTTTTTCCCCCCTAATGCTGTTAACATTTGTGAGGTACTATGCCATGTTAAACTTCTCTCAAACAAGGTGTCGCCCTGCGGCACACTGTTCGCACTCGACTACAAAAAGGAGGCCCCTTATCATTGAGCTTAAAACTTGAATTAAACGGCACTCATATATAGGTGAGGAGCTTGCCCCTGTTCCTTAGAGGTTGGGTACCCAAAGTTCGGCACCGTCGAACCTAATTCGTATTTACTTGTTTGTGTTAAGATTATCAATCTACTGCAAATAAAATTTCAGTTTCTCTAAGATAAGGCTTTGTTTGTTACTTCTTTTCGAATGTGAAAACCTTTATTGGACAATCGAAAATTTGAAACTTGATCACTCTGATTAGCGCCACCAATTACTATGCTAACAACCATTAATGTTTTACGATTTCAAATATTTTCCAATCAGACTCCAAAGCATTAAAAGAGAAACAAGTCATTTGAAGTCATGCCTAGATGTTTATCCCTAGGGAGAGAGTATTAAACACGCATGTTATTTAAATAAGCTATTCAGATGCAATCGCAGATGAGAGTGATATGCTGGAAATGACTTTGTCAATGTAATGCAGACACCACCGCACCTTAACCTCCATTATAACTGCCGCCATGATGAAATAGTTTTCAATGGCTATAAAAACATGGGGGAAAAAGCACGTTGAGAAATGCATACATGTAAAAAAACTAAAATTCAAAATGTATCAAGAAGGGACGTGACGAGCTTTAGATTCCCACCACCATGGGTATAGGAGATAGCATTTATCGAAATCTAAAAAATTTCGCCCATTTGTCCGTATGCAAATTTTGCCCATGAACATTTCACTAAGAAACAGGAGCAAACTTCTCACATATCAATGAGTGCAGTCTGATTCAAGTTTTTAAGTTCAGTGCTAAGGGGCCTCCTTTTTATAACCGAGTCAGAGCGACGTGCCGCCGTGAGACACCTCTTTGGAGAGAAGTTTTACATGGCGTAGAACCTCACAAATGTTGCCCGCATTAGGAGGGGAAAACGACAGCTGAAAATTTTTTCTGATGGTCTCGCCAGCATTCGAACCCAGGCGTACAGCGCCTGGGCTACGGTGGCCTCCTATACCACAAATAAACGACTTGGTACCAAACGATTGTATTGGCTCCTTTCTTATGCACGGGACATAGTATGCTGAGGTTCCAATCATCGGATATGCCTTCTTCCAGCCAGATTGCGCAGACCAGCTGATGCATACGCCATATCAGCGTGTCGCCTCCGGTCTCAAATAGTTCAGCGGGTAACCCGTCGGCTCCTGCTGCCTTGTTGTTCTTTAGTCGGGTTACTGCTACTTGGACCTCATTCTGACTAGGAGGTAAACATTCTATATCGTCATCAGATGTATTAGAGAAATAAAAGGCAGATTTTACAGCCTTACAGGAAGTGCGGTGGACTGGGAATGACATCACTACAACACCAAAGAATTAAACATCAAACCGATGGCTTTGGTAAAGGCCCATCCTTCTGCAGAAACAAAGCAGAAAATCTGGTAACTGACACAGATAGCATGATGAGGATATGGAAAGAACATTTTACCCAACTGCTAGTGCCCGACATTGGTGGCGAAGAGGATACCATTGGTTCTGCGGTATCCTCTTCGCCACCAATGTCGGACACTAGCAGTTGGGTAAAATGTTCTTTCCATATCCTCATCATGCTATCTGTGTCAGTTACCAGATTTTCTGCTTTGTTTCTGCAGAAGGATGGGCCTTTACCAAAGCCATCGGTTTGATGTTTAATTCTTTGGTGTTGTAGTGATGTCATTCCCAGTCCACCGCACTTCCTGTAAGGCTGTAAAATCTGCCTTTTATTTCTCTAATACATCTGATGACGATATAGAATGTTTACCTCCTAGTCAGAATGAGGTCCAAGTAGCAGTAACCCGACTAAAGAACAACAAGGCAGCAGGAGCCGACGGGTTACCCGCTGAACTATTTGAGACCGGAGGCGACACGCTGATATGGCGTATGCATCAGCTGGTCTGCGCAATCTGGCTGGAAGAAGGCATATCCGATGATTGGAACCTCAGCATACTACAGGGTGGCTGATGAATATTGCTACAATGATGAATATTGCTACATTTTTTTTTCGGTGTATGGAATACATTTTTCTTTTATTCATGTTAAATTAAATTATTAAATTAATTATTAAATTATTATTAATTAAATTAATTAATTAATTAATTAAATTAATTATTAAATTATTATTATTAAATAGAAAAAAAGTTATTACATTTTTTTTTGGTAGCGGCTTTCATCAGCCACCCTGTATGTCCCGTGCATAAGAAAGGAGACAAGACGGAATGTCCCCATCGCATACAAGATACTCTCGAGCGTGCTGTGTGAAAGATTAAAACCTAAAGTGAAATGAGATATTTGGGCCCTATCAATGAGGCTTTCGACCAGGTAAATCCAACCTAGACCAGATATTCACACTGTGCCAAATCCTGGAAAAGACCGGTAGGTAGGGTCTTGAGAGTATTTTGTATGCGATGGGGTGGTGACTTATTCCTCTATAGTTGACTACAAAGCCGCTTTCGATAGACCTATACGTTCAAAGGTATTTCAAGCCATGTCTGAGTTTGGTATCCCTGCAATATTAATAAGGCTCTGCAGGATGACACTAGCTGATACACATTACTCAGTAAGAATAGGAAAGTATCTCTCTGGACCATTTAATACCAAACGAGGTTTCAGACAAAAAGACAGCCCATCATGTGATCTCTTTAATATCCAGCTGGAGAAGATTATACGGGATGCCGATGAGAATAGATATGACACACTAATCACAAGAGAACACATGCTACTCGTCTATGCCGACGACCTGGGCATCATAAGTCGGTCACCGGAAGTAGTAACTGCAGCCCTTGAAAGAATAGAAAGAGAGTCAGTGAAAATGGAAAATGGCAGTAAATGGAGATAAGGCGAAATGGATGATTTCAACTCCCAAAAAGCCCTGCACAACCGAGCAGATAAAGAGAATGGAGAACGTTGGGAACCACAACTTTGAGACAGTCGGTAATTTTTATCTAACTCGGCACCGCCGCAACCGAAACGAATGACACCAGTTTTGAGATTAAGCAAAGAATAATACAGAGACCGGTTTATATGGCAGCTATATCAGGTTATAGACTGATTTGGACCGTACTTTGCACAGTTGTTGAAAGTCGTCACAGAACACTGCATGCAAAATTTCAGCCAAACCGGACAAAACATGCGGTTTGAAAACGCTTAAGAAATCAAAACGGGAGATCGGTTTATATGGGAGCTATATCAGATTATAGACCGATTTGAACCGTACTTGGCACAGTTGCTGGAAGTCATTATAGAACACAGCATACAAAATTTCAGCTCAATAGGAAAAACAAGTAATAGCGTGCTAAGTTCGGCCGGGCCGAATCTTATATACCCTCCACCATGGATCGCATCTGTCGAGTTCTTTGCGCAATATCTCTTTTTAGGCAAACAAAGAATAATGAACATGGACGGAGGAGGAGCTTTATCAAGTTATAGTCCGATTTGGGGCTCAAGAAGCAAAATCGGGAGATCGGTTTATATGGGAGCTGTGTTAAGCTATAGATCCATTCAGACCATATTGCTACAAAAACTGTGCCAAATCGGATGAGAATGCGCTCTCTAGAGGCTCACCAGCTATATCAGGGTGTGGACCGATTTGGACCATACTTCGCATAAATGCTGGAAGTGATACCAAAACACCACGTGCAAAATGACAGCCAATAGGATAGGAATTGCGCATTCTAAAAGCTCAAGAAGTCAAGACCCAAGATCGGTTTATATGGCAGCTATATCAGGTTATGGACCCATTTGGACCATACTTCGCACAGTTGTTGGAAATGATATCGAATCGGATAGGAATTGCGCCATCTAAAAGCTCAAGAAATCAAGACCCAAGATCGGTTTATATAGCGGCTATATCAGGTTATGGACCGATTTGGACCATACTTCGCACAGTTGTTGGAAGTGATATGCACAGTTGTTGGAAGTGATTGTGCAAAATTTCAGTCAAATCGGATAAGAATTGCGCCTTCTAAAAGCTCAAGAAGTCAAGAAGTTTATATGGCAGATATACCAGGTTAAGTACCGATTTGAACCATACCGGCGAAGTTGTTGTAAACTTTGTTACAAATCCAAATCATGCATAAAAATAAAAAACGAACCATAAATGCATGAGTAAATTGCAAAATGCGAAGCTAATCATTGCCAAAATGGCAACAAGTAAAAATTAAAACTTGTATATCTCCAAAACCTGTGGAGATATTGTAGACCGCAAGCGGACTTTTTTGTAGAGATTTTCCAGCACTATCCAGCAAAAAAAAAAGAATTTTGAAAATCGGACCAGAAATGAAGATTTGGCAGCCTAAACAGATTTTCAAAATACCGAGGTTACTAACTTTAGGGTTGTACCAAAAGGCGCTTGGACGACATAAGACCTGGTCTTGCTAACACTCCAGCTCTGACCACTTGAAATTTCAAAGAGTTATCTCTACCCGTTTTTCCACGTCATATTTTTCACTAGTTTTTTTTTCTCGATTTTCTCCCACTGTGCGATTTTATTTTTAAATGGTCTTGGTTGTTTCGATGATCTTCAGTATATGTCCTAGGTAGGATAGGAAATGGATACTGGATTTCGATTTTTTGCAAATGGAATGAGCGTATGAATATGCCTTCATCCAATAAAGGTGTTGTAGCGTAACATATTTAAAATCTATGCTCATAGATGGCCCCATTTAAAGACGTTATAAAGTTCTTTGGGGTTAAGTGCCTAGGGGGAAAGCCCGACCCCAAAAAACCCAGAGCGGGCATAGAGACCGATTGGTACGATATGGGACTTAAATGAAAGGTATTTGGAAGTAGAAAATGAATTTGATATAATAATTAAAAGGAAAGTGTCAGGAGGCAAGACACTGCCCTAAAACCTCACGAAAGGAGCATGTATGTGCAGTAGGAATATTGCAATCTGTGTGTACTGTTTAAGAGACATGTCAGCTGTTTTTTTGGTATAAAGAGTTGTGTACCTCGGCGACGTCAGCTTTCTGAATTTTAACCACTTGAGAATGGCAAAGAACGACAAATGCTCCGAAAATCACAATAATCTCACTACTTCTTCTTGTTTTAACGTCGTGTTAGTAGCTTACGCTAATGAAACGCAGCATTGAAAGCACATTTTTATAACGAAATCGGTCAAGTAGTTCAGAGGATTTGCTGGTTACACTGCCTGAATTTTTTATTCAAAATGTTAAACATGTTTTTGTAAGATAAATGCCTGTGTCCCTAAGTTAAATTTTTTCCAAAGTGTACCTACTGAATGAATCAAAAGTTTTCAGTTACGAAACCAAACTCATTCAAAAGAGCATTTGTTTACAAAATGTTAAGCAAGAAAATTATAAATTCTCTCCATATTTGATTGAATTTTCTTAAGAAATCCCAGAGTGAAGATGCTTGACTGAAGATAAGGTAGTAGCATAGCTTAGCTGAGACTGGTTGTCAAATGGCATGAATATTCGAAACTAATTAAGATTTTATTAATCCCATTTAACCATGCTTCTACGATTTCAAAGAAACATCCGCCCCCAAACCTCTAGCAATCCAAAACAAATCTTATCCCACGCGCATGCGCACCCAACTAATTAACATATTACACGTTTTGTAGAGTATGAGCATTTCTCAAAGCCACATATCGTACGTGTAACTGGCTCAACTACAGGCATTTGATGCCGGCATCGCTCATCAACGAATTCCGAGCTTTATTTATTATCATAACAAATTCCAGAAAGAGCATCATGATGACTAAACGATGATGATGGTGGCTGGTCGCTGGTATAATGGGCTATTTCATTTATTTTTCAATCTCTCCTTTGTTATTTGGCATTTAATAAAAATCTCATTAAAAACTAAACAAAGAATAAGGGGAATGATGCAAACAAACATCATCTTTGAAGATTTTTGGTAGGCAATTCTTTAATTTTGTTGTAAAATTGAGAAGAAAGGCAAAACTGACTTCTCCCACACACCATTTATGCACCGAATGGGCAAACGCCCTCAGATGTTTCTCTACACTGGAGATGGGGAGTTTCTAAATCTAGTCAAGACATAAAAAGGCTTAAAAATGCCATTAAATGTCATCATTAATTATTAATAAAATTTTACTGTTAGCCACAGAACTTAATTCGATGTTATTTGACTCACTTTTGTATGCTTGAAACTTTTATGGACATTTCATATTTTTTTTTTTGCTTTTTGTTGCTATGCCGTTTTTTCATGTTTTGGCAAAGTTTTGGAAATATAGTTTTGGAAAATGAAGCAGAATTTTCTTCGAGCATACACATTTCCTCCTGTGCTAAGTTCGGCCGGGCCGAATCCTCTACCATGGATTGCTTTTGTCGAGTTCTTTGCGCGGCATCTCTTTTTAGACAAACAAAAAATAATCGATAAGAATTGTTACGCTATTGGAGCTTAATGAAGTTATAGTCCGATTCGGAGAATAAATGAGCAAAATTTCAGTCCGATCCCAGATCGGTTTACATGGCAGCTATATCAGGTTATGGACCGATTTGAACCCTACTAAGTACAGATGTTGAAAGTAAGAACAAAACACTTCATGCAAAATTTCAGCCAAATCGGATAAGAACTGCGCCCTCTAGAGGCTAAAATAGTCAAGATCCCAGATCGGTTTATACGGCAGCTATCTCAGGTTTGAACCATGCTTGGCACAGTTTGTGAAAGTCGCATCATGCAAAAATTCAGCCGAATCCGATGAGAATTGCGCCCTCTAGATGCCTAAGAAGTCAAGGTCCAAGATCGGTTTATATGGCAGCTATATATCAAAACATGGACTGATATGACCCATTTGCGATCCCAACCGACCAATACTGATAGGAAGTACTTGTGCAAAAATTCAAGCGCCTAGCTTTACTCCTTCGAAAGTTAACGTGCTTTCGACATACAGACGGACGGACGGAGAGTCTAAGATGAATTTTCCGAGGTGTTAAAAACGCAATGACGAAATTGGTATACCCCCTTCCTATGGTGTAAAACAAATTAGATCTGCAAAAATAGACTTTGCACAAAATTAATTTCAACAATTAAGGAAAGGCAAAAGTCGGGAGGTGCTGACTATATAATCGGAAATTAATATTTCGATGAGTTGCATCACCCCGCATCCAATGGAGGAGGGTATAAAAAGTAAAAAGGTGTTATGTTCGGCCGGGTCGACCTTTGGATACCCATCACCTCGGGTATATATGTAAACCGCTTTTCGTCATAATCAGGTGAAAAATGTATAATTTATGCCCCCATAGCAGTTATACCGAAAATTGGTTCGATTTGTATCAAATTTGTAGAACAAAATATTGGTCCTTTTGGTGGCCATATCCAAATATAGACCGTTCTGAATCATATATGACAGGTTTCACCAAAAACGGATTATAAATGTGCCTTTTATGGGGCCAAGACTTTAAATCGAGAGATCGGTCTATATGACAGCTATATCCAAATTGGGACCGATCTGGGCCAAATTGAAGAGTGATGTTGAAGGGCCTAACATAACTCATTGTCCCAAATTTCGGCGAAATCGGACATTTAATGCGCTTTTTATGAGCCCCAAGCCTTAAATCGGCAGATCGGTCTATATGGCAGCTATATTCAAATCTGGACCGATTGGGGCCAAATTGAAGAAGATTGTCGAAGGCCCACAACACAACTCACTGTCCCAAATTTCAGCGACATCGGACAATAAAAATCGCCTTTCATGGGTCCAAAACCTTACATCGAGGGATCGGTCTATATAGCAGCTATATTCAAATCTAAACCGATCTGGGCCAAATTTTAAGAAGGAAGTCGAAGGCTCTAACACAACTCACTGTCCCATATTTCAGTGAAATCGGACTATAATTGCGCCGTTTATGGACCCAAGACCTTAAATCGCCAAATCGGTCTATGTGGCAGCTATATCTAAATCTGGACCGATCTAAACCGTATCGAACATGGATGTCGAAGGGCCTAACACAACAAACTGCCGAAAATTTCAATAAAATCGTATAATAAATGTGGTTTAAGTGGGCTTAAGACCATAAATCGGCAAATCGGTCTATATGAAGGCTATATCAAGACATAGTCCGATATAGCCCAGTTTCGAACTTAAAAGAATCTATGCAAAGTTTCAGCATTTCATGAAATTTTTACAGATGGTAGAGTTGAGCTAAAAGCGTAAAACTTCTACGAGCCGAACAACGTTAGATAATCAAGATGCCGGTTTACATGGGAGCTATATCAGCTTATCGACTGGTTTGGACCGTAGTTAAAATAGTTATTCGAAGTCCTAAGAGAACACTGCATGCAAAATTTCCACCAAAAAGGACAAAAATTGCGGTTTGTAAGGGCTCAAGTAGTCAAATCAGCAGATCGATTTATATGGGAGCTATATCGTATCGTATTTGGCACATTTGTTGGAGGTCATAACAGACTTATATGGGAGCTATATCTGAATCTGAACCGATATGGCCCATTTGCAACCCCCAACGACCTACATCAATATTAAGTATATGTGCAAAATTTCTAGGGGCTAGGGGTCGAGACGATCAAGAAAATATGTACTTTATGGGTTCTTAGAGGAATATTTCGAGGTGTTACAAATGCAATGTCTAGATAAGTATACCCCCATACTATGGTGGTGGGTAAAAAAAAAGGATCTGTGCAATGTTTCAGCTCAATAACTCTATTTTTAAAGACTGTAGCGTGATTTCAACAGACAGACAGACAGACGGACGCTCAAGAATATATTATATACTTTATAGGGTACGAAATGAATATTGCGTTGTGTTGCAAATGGAATGGCAAAATGAATATGCTCCCATCTTTCGGTGGTGGGTATAAGAACCAGACGGAACTTCAAATTACATGTTGTAAATATCAGATATAATTGGTATGATTTAGACACACTTTGTATTCGTCACAAATTCCTGCATGAAATTATCATAAGAGATGTAAGTTTATCGTAAACAAAGTTCCAATGTTTGTCACAAAAGAAGTTCACTTATCGAAAATTTCGTTTGTGGCTAATGAATTATAATGATTTAGACACACTTTGTATTCGTCACAAATTCGTGCAGCAATTTATCATAAAAGATGTACTTTTATCGTAAACAAAGTTGCAACATTTGTCACAAAAGAAGTTCACTAATCGAAAATTTCGTTTGAGGCTAATGAATTATGATGATTTAGACACACTTTGTATTCGTCACAAATTCCAACATGAAATTATCATAAAAGATGTTAGTTTATCGTAAACAAAGTCCCAACGTTTGTCACAAAATAAGTTCACTTTTCGAAAATTTCGTTTATGGCTAATGAATTATGGTGGTTTAGACACACTTTGTATTCGTCACAAATTCCTGCATGAAATATCATAAAAGATATTAGTTTATCGTAAATAAAGTTCCAACGTTTGCCACAAACGAAGTTGACTTATCGAAAATTTCGTTTGTGGCTAATGAATTATGATGATTTAGACACACTTTGTATTCGTCACAAATTCCTGCATGAAATTATCATAAGTGATGTTAGTTTGTCGTAAACAAACTCCCAACGTTTGTCACAAAAGAAGTTCACTTATCGAAAATTTCGTTTATGGCTAATGAATTATGGTGGTTTAGACACACTTTGTATTCGTCACAAATTCCTGCATGAAATATCATAAAAGATATTAGTTTATCGTAAACAAAGTTCCAATGTTTGTCACAAAAGAAGTTCACTTATCGAAAATTTCGTTTGTGGCAAATGAATTATGATGATTTAGACACACTTTGTATTCGTCACAAATTCCTGCATGAAATTATCATAAAAGATGTTAGTTTATCGCAAACAAAGTTCCAACGTTTGCCACAAAAGAAGTTCACTTATCGAAAATTTCGTTTGTGGCTAATGAATTAATGTTTTGCGTGTACCGAAACGTGTATGTGTTTTACTTATTGTGCATTGAAATATGACACCTTAAAATCTAAAATCGTAATCTTACCTTGCATAACATGCTGATATTTTCATCAATTGGCGAAAGCCGTTTTATCAATGTAGAGTTATAAAATGGGGTCATTTATACATACCTGAAAAAAAACAATAAAATAAATACAAATTATTAACAAAAAATTCAAAGGAAATACTTGTGATTTTTGATATGATTTCTAACGATATTTCATATTTCTGGGAAGGAGCAACAAATATTTCATTGTTGTGCAAAAAATTCCAAATAAAAACCAATTTCTAACTATTGTAAAAAAAATCCAAAATAACAAATGTCCAAAAGATAAACAAATTTCCACGTAAACACAATATAAAACTTCAATTGGTAGCTTATTACAAATGCTCAACTTTAAAAAAAAAGCTTAAGATTACGCATTTCAAGTACTTTGTCAAAATTTGTTTTGGTTGTTGTGTACTGCGATATGGTGGCAAATTGTCGTCATCATGGCCCCTGCAGAATAACACGTACAAATTATTTACTGTCCAGACTCGATAGCGTTGAACGGCGCTACCTGCACTTAACAAAAGAATTCGCTCTAAGATTATATAGAAGCGATTTTAATATAACCATGCAGTTGTCTGTCATTTCTTACAAAATTGTACACAAATATCTATTTGGCGGGCTGTAATGCCAAAAATTTGAAATTGGGCAAGAAACAAGTAAAATGGCAATAAGTTCGGCCGGGACGATATTGGGGGGGGGGGGGGGGGGGGGCGGACCCTCCCTTAACCTAATTTTCAGAAACGCCAGATCTCGGAGACGGGTGGTGCGATTTAAGCGAAATTATGTGTGCTCTCATATAATACCCTAAAATTAAAAATCTGTAATCCAAATTTCGAATGGGGTACCTAGGGGGACTGCCCCACCCTAAAACCGACTGAACATATATTTACACCAATCACGACAATATGGGACTCATAGGAAAGGTATTTAGAATAAGAAAACGTATCTGATATCCAATTGTCGGATCAAGTGCTAGGGGGACCACCCCAAGCCCCAAAACACCTCTAAATCGGACATATTTACCGACCATGGCAATATGGGACTCAAATGAAAGGTATTTGCGAGTAGAATACGAATTTGATATCCAAATGTGGGACCACGTTTCTGGGGGTTCACCCCTTACTTACCATGGGAATATGGGGCTTAAATAAAATGTATTTGAATGTAGAATACGAATCTGATATCCAAATATGGGACCTAGTGTTTGGGTGGCCGCCTCTCACCAAAAACATCCCCCAAAGTGGGGGGAGGGGGGTGGGAGTGTTTAAAGGGATTTGGAAGTGCAGCATAAATTTCATATCCATATTTCAGTCGAAATGTCTGAGATGCCATCCTTCCCCTAATGAGAACATTATCCGAAGTAAGAACATTACCACCAGGAACCGAGAAGGGGTAAATTCTCACACATCATTCAAGTTTAAACTCAATGATAGGGGACTTTTTTTATGGCCGAGTCCGAACGGCATGTCGCAGTGCAACACCTCTTTGGGGACATTTTTTTAAATGATCATGCATGGCATTGTATCTCGCAAATGTCGCCAACATTAAGAGGGGATAGACACCGTTTTTGTCCAATGTTCTCGCCTGGATTCGAATGCGTTCAACGTTATAGACTACAATGGCACGAATTCGATATCCGCATTCCGGGCGAAGTGTCCCCACCCTAAAAAGATATTAGAGAGTTAAAGAAGGCGCAGCGGAGCGGGCCCGGTTCGGCTAGTCGTTCTATAAACTGATGTAGCTCCCATATAAACCAATCTCAACCAATCTCAACCAATAACCAACAACTGTACCAAATACGGTCCAAATCAATCTATAACCTGATATAGCTTCCATATCAACCGGTCTCTCGATCATCTTTGTTGGGTTCCTAGAGCTTTAATTGTTGCTGGTTTGGCAGAGGTTTGGTATGTAGAATGAAATTATGCCCTTCAAATAAATTTAGTTTGCATAAATTTTTAGCAGAATCCATGGTGGTGAGTTCCCAAGATTCGGCCCGGCCAAACTTGCACACTTTTAATTGTTAATCGTTGACTTCTGTTGGGTAAACCTAGTAGTGCCTCAATACTTATATCCTTATCTCCTCTACTTTTCTTTTCCTAATATTGGGATGCCCAAAAAGTAATTGCGGATTTTTCATATAGTCGGCATTGACAAATTTTTTCACAGCTTGTGACTCTGTAATTGCATTCTTTCTTCTGTCAGTTATCAGCTGTTACTTTTAGCTTGCTTTAGAAAAAAGTGTAGAAATAGTATATTTGATTAAAGTTCATTCTAAGTTTTATTAAAAATGCATTTACTTTCTTTTAAAAAATCCGTAATTACTTTTTGGGCAACCCAATAACTCTAGTATTTTGGATTTGTTGCACTCTGCAAAACGTTTTTCTTTGATTTTGTTTTTTTTTTTATTTTGCTGTCTCGGGTGCCTATTGCCTTCGCAATTGGTTTTCCTTTCACTCATTTACTACCTGTTTGTGGAAAAACATTTTCCCTTTGATCTATTCTGACATGAAGAGTTTCGCTTTTTCTTTTTTTTTTTTTGAAAAATAGACAGCCAGTTGCGTTGTCATTCAGCAGGTACAACGTTTAAAGTGCTTTTGTCCATTGTGTACTCTTTGACAGCCCGAATAGATGACTGCTGGCTAACTGGCAACCATAGCTATGGTCAATTGTGTTTGACGAGGTTTCTGGTAGTGGTGGTGGTCGTGATGGTATTGTTCTCTACAAGGTCAAAAAAGAGATTATCTACAATCACTGTAGTGGTCTATTTAATTATACACTCACGCACATTGCCATGATTGAACATTCTCACCCCATTCATAATAATGATGACGATGGTGATGATGATGAAATTTGCTCTCTTGAGTTTCGATAAATTTGTGTTCACCTCTGTACTAACAGTCAGTATCTCAGTGTGCAAGCATTTCCCGGAAGAGAGTTCAATTATAGCGTAGTTCGGCGTAGCATGGGATGGACCACTTTTGAAAATAATTTGTTGTCTGGTCAAACGATTAATTGTAAAATGGATTTTTCCAGGTAATTATAGCCTAACCGACCACTTGATGAATATATTGTTTCCCAGTAAAATGCAGTGTTTATCAATTTGCAAGTGTGTGTTGTTGTTGTTTAGATTCCAATTAAAAATCGTAGACCATCTAGCCATGTGTGTCATTATGTCCGTTTGTCGGTCCTACTGATCTCGGAGATGGGTGGTGAGATTTAAGCGAAATTTTGTGTGCTCTCTTATGCAAATTTCCAAATTTTGCCCATGAACATTCCACTAAGGAACAGGGGCAACCTTCTCATCTATCAATGAGTGCAGTCCGATTCAAGTTTAAGCTCAATGATCAGGGACCTCCTTTTTATAGCCAGGTCCAAATGGGGTGCCGCAGTGAGACACCTCTTTGGAGAGAAGTTTTACATGGCATATTACCTCACAAATATTGCCAGCATTAGGAGGGGAAAGCCACCGCTGACAATTTTTTCTGATGGTCTCGCCAGGTGCTCTCTTATAGTAACCTAAAAACAAAAATTTGGTATCCAAATTTCGGATAGGGTACCGTTAGGGGATCCCGTCCCACCCCCTAAACCTACCAAATATATATATAGACCAAGCAAGACAATAATGGACTCAAATGAAGGTCTTTACAGAATGCCATGTGCAAAATTTCAGCCAAATTGGATAAAAATTACGGCTTCCAGGAGCTCAAGATCGGTTTATAAGGGAGCTATACCAGGTTATAGACCGATTCAGACCGTACTTAACACAATTTGTGGAAGTAATAACGGAATGCTATGTGCAAAATTGAAGCCAAATCGGATAAAAATTGCGGCTTCCAGGTGCTCACGAGATCAAATCGGGAAATCGGTTTATATGGGAGCTATAACAGGTTATAGACCGGTTAAGACCGCACTCAACACAATTGTGTATGGTCATAACAGAACACTTTGTGCAAAATTTAAGCCAAATCGGATACAAATTATGGCTTCCAGGGGCTCAAGAAGTCAAATCGGGAGATCGGTTTATATGGTTGATATATCAGGTTATACACCGATTCGGACCGTACTTGGCACAGTTACTGGAAGTCATCCATATGCGAAATTTCAGCCAAATCGGACAAAAATTTCGGAACTATATCCTAATCTTAACCGATATGGCCCATTTGCAATCCCACACGACCTACAGCAATATTAAGTAACTGTGCAACAGTTGAAGCGGCTATCTTTACGCGTTCCACCACGGATTTCGACAGACGGACAGACGGCCATCGCTAGATCGACTCAGAATGTCGAGACGATGCGGAATATATACACTTTATGGGGTCTCAGATCAATATTTCGAGGTGTGACAAACAGAATGACTAGGTTAGGATAGTCCTATGGTGGTGGGTATAAAAATTTTTCCCATCATGTAAGGTCATGTCTTGGGGAAAAATTGGCTTGTCGAAAAAAAAAATCAAACAAAATTTTTTTTTTCAAATTTCTAAGAGGTGATATTTCAAGAAACTATTTTAGGGTGTTGTTGCATTTTATGGTTTCTAAGTTAAAAAAATAAATTACTGGCGATATGGCTACTACTTTTGAAAACGGATGCGGTTTTATAACATAGTCATAAAATATTAAGAAAAATATTTTTTTTTTGTTATAAAAGCATAGAGGCTAAGGAATAAAAGGATTTTTTTTTTTTAAACAAAAAAAAATTTGAAATTACGTAAAAATGTGTTTTATAGCTCAACTGTCCGTGGCGCACTTTGGATACCCACCACTATGAATAACTAAGCCACCCTCTTTTATAACAACTCCACTACCATATCCATGGTATGCAAATGGGGGCTGGTCTGACTTATATTTGACTCAGGTCCCGAGAACTTCTATACAAGACACGGGCTACAAATCTGCTTTTAATGGACCTAAGACCCTTACTCGGCAGATCGGTCTATATGACAGCTATATCTATATATAGTCCGATCTGGATTATATACTGGTCGGATGACTGGAAGCTAAATACAAGTTACTCTGTCCAATTTCAACGAAATCGGGTAATAAATACAGCTTTTATGGGCTCAAGACCCTTAATCGGCAGATCGGTCTATATGGCAGCTATATCTGAATATAGACCGATCTGAGCCATATTCGAGTCGCATTTCGAGAGGCTTTAATCAACTCACTGTTTCACATTTCATCGAAATCGGATAACAATTAAGGCTTTTATGGGCTTAAGACCCCAAATCGGCAGATCGGTCTATATGGTAGCTTTTTCAAAATATAGTCCGATCTGGACCATATTTAGATGAGATGACTGAAGGCTTAAAACAACTCCCTGTTTCAATTTTCAGCGAAATCGAGTAATAAATGCAGCTTTTATGGACTCAAGACCCTAAATCGGCAGATCGGTCTATATGGCAGCTATATCTGAATATACACCGATCTGAACCATCAATAAGTCGGATGTCGGGAGGCTTAAAACAACTCAGTGTTTCATATTTTATGGAAATCGGATAATAATTGCGGCTTTTATACCCTAAGTCGGCAGATCGGTCTATATGGCGGCTATATCTGAATATAGACCTATCTGAACTATATTTGGGTCGCCTTCAGGGAGGCTTTAATCAACTCACTTCTTCAAATTTCAGCGAAATCGGAAAATAAGTGAGGCTTTTATGGACTCAAGACCCCTTATCGGCAGATCGTTCTATATGGCAGCTATATCTTAATAAAGTCCGATTTGAAACATATTTGAGTCACATATCGGGAGGCTTCAATCAACTTCATATTTTAAATTTCAGCGAAATCGGACAATAATTGCGGCTTTTATGGGATTAAGGCCCAAGGTCGGCCGATCGGTCTATATGGCAGCTATATCCGAATATTGTCCGATCTGAACCATATTGGAGTCGGATGTCGGGAGGCTTAAAACAACCAACTTTTTCATATTTTATCAAAATCGGATAATATTTGCGGGTTTTATGGGCCTAAGACCCTTAATGGGCCTAGAATTTCGCGACGATCCGAAATATATATACTTTTTAGGATATTTCGATGTGTTGCAAACGGAATGGCCAAATGAGTATACCCCCTATCCAATGGTTGAGGGTATAAAAAGTGTTAAAAACATTTTAACAATTTAAGTGGTCGGTGTCGGAGACGAGCAATCTTTCCAGAGTCGAAATCGGATTCGAGTCTAAATTGCTCGACCCGCCATCATAGGATGGGGCTATACTTATCTAGTCATTCCGTTTGTAACACGTCGAAATATTGATTTAGGACCCCACCTTATATATAAAATTCTATTTGTGTTTGTTTGTCGGTTTTTTAGTTTGTTCCGTATAGACTCAAAAACGGCTGAACCGATTATCTTGAAATTTTCACAGAAGGGAACATAGGCTATATAGTTTTTTGATATCGGGAAGGGGGCGGACCCTCCCCCTTACTCCAAAAGTACTACCCAAAAATAAAAGTGGACCGATCGGGACAATATGGGTTTAAAATGAAAGGTATTCAAGAGTAGAATACCCATATGGGCCATATAGGTACAAATTTCGCAGTAACAGTTGGGTCAAAGTACCTGGGGGGCCGCCCCAAAACCCCTTAAAATAGGTTTATTTGACGATCATGACAATATGGGACTCAAATGAAAGGTATTCGGGAGTAGATTACGAATAAGGTCAAAAAGTAGGAATAGGTTTTATAATTTATTGATATCGGAAGGGGGTCCCACCCTCCCCCTTATACCAAAAACACAACCCAACATCAAAAATGGACCGATCGGGAGAATATGGGTATCAAATGAAAAGTATGCGGGAGTAGAAAACGAATCTAGCATACAAATTCATGTCGATGTAAAGGGGGTCACCCCACCCCCACAAAAACGCCCAAAATGGGACTCGGTTTGTTTGTTTCGTATAGATTGAAAAACGGCAGAACCGATTTTCTCGAAATTTTCGCATATTGTGTAGGTTGGTCTGGAAGGAAAAATAGGCTACCTGATTTTTCGGTATCGGAAAGGGGTCGAACCCTCCCCCTTATGCCAAAAGCACAACTCAAAATCAAAAGTGGACCGATCGGGACAATATAGGTATCAAATGAAAGGTATTGGAGAGTAGAATACAAATATGGTATTTAAATTTGAGTCTATAAGAGAGTTAAAGAAGGCGCAGCGGAGCGGGCCCCGGTACTGCTAGTAAAGTATATATATTCTTGATCGTTTCGACATTCTGATTCGAACTAGCTATGTCCGTTCGTCCGTCTGTCGAAATCACGAGAGCCGCTTAAAATTTTGTACAAATACTTTATATAGATGTAGGTCGTTAAGGATTGCAAATGGTTCACCATATCGGTGAAGATTTGGATATAGCTCCCATTTAAACCGATCTCCCGATTTCACTTCTTGAGCCCCTAGAAGCCTCAATCTTCATCCGATTTGGCTGAAATTTTGCACATGGTGTTCTGTTATGACCATCAACAACTGTGTTAAGTGTGCTCCAAATCGGTCTATAACCTGATATAGCTCCCATATAAACCGATCTCCCGATTACATTTCTTCAGCCCCTGGAAGCCTCAATTTTCATCCGATTTGGCCTACATTTTGCACACGGTGTTCTCTTATGACCATCAACAACTGTGTTAAGTGTGCTCCAAATCGGTCTATAACCTGATATAGCTCCCATATAAACCGATCTCCCGATTTCACTTCTTGAGCCCCTAGAAGCCTCAATTTTCATCCGATTTGGATGAAATTTTGCACATGGTGTTCTGTTATGACCATCAACAACTGTGTTAAGTGTGCTCCAAATCGGTCTATAACCTGATATAGCTCCCATATAAACCGATCTCCCGATTACATTTCTTGAGCCCCTAGAAGCCTCAATTTTCATCCGATTTGGCTGAAATTTTGCACATGGTGTTCTGTTATGACCATCAACAACTGTGTTAAGTGTGCTCCAAATCGGACTATAACCTGATATAGCTCCCATATAAACCGATATCCCGATTTGACTTCTTGAGCCCTTACCAGCCGCGATTTTTATCCCATTTGGCTGAAATTTTGCATATAGTGTTCTGTTATGACTCTCAACAACTGCGCCAAGTATGATCTAATTCGGCCTATAACTAGATATAGCTTTCATATTTTAGCGGAATCCATGGTGATGGGTTGCCAAGATTCGGCCCGGCCTAACTTAGCACGCTTTCACTTGTTTGTCTTAATCGAACTTTGCTAACCTTTTCTGCAAAAAAAATCGAATGTCAAACCATATCTATGACATTTTGATAAAACTCGTTGTCAATCAAAGATCTATATTATGTCACTGTCTTTTTGGCATAAAAATAGATTTCACCATAACATAGCCCTTTAACATGCCACCAGTGCTAGATTACAAAATAATTTTTTAGCGTGTCTATGTATGACATAAATATTGATATATGAAATACAAAATAACAAAATATATTGCATACCAACATAAGTTTTAATTTAAAAGTTTTACAAGAAAAAAAAATATACAACATATTTCTTTGCCGCTCAGTTTTCCGCACACAGTTAAGTGTGATAAATAGCAGCTCTCTAATGATACTTTGCATTCCATGCCATCAGAGATAGCCCACATTAATCGTTTTCGATTTGTAAGGCGGCAGCGCCCCTGCTCTCTATCGATACGCACTCGCTAAAAACGCTTCCTGCCTCTTTGAGAGTCAAGGCAGCGGCAATGTTCCAATTTCCAATGATATCTCAATGAATGTGGCTGTTGAAATAGCCATGTCATGATTTCCCGATGTGAACTAAGTGTTAATCTTATCATATGTGGCTAATGGTCGCACATCCTACCCACAGGCAGAATATGCATATCTTCATCACATGCCAGACGTTTATGCTTGGCTCCCCTCCCTCAAGTCTCTAACCACTTGCCACTTGTGGCAGGGGTATGCATTGCACCTACAAATTTATGTCGATGTATATTTCGCTGTTTCACTCAAAACTACATGGAGGGGATGCGATGCGATGCGATGTGAGGATGTAAAGACTTTATGATGCGTCGGAAAAACGCGGCAGCAGCCGAGAAAGATCTTTGTCATAAGGGTGATGCTGTCGCAATAATTGGATTTCCATGGGGGTTTTTCTGCAATGCTTTGTTTATTGGAATGACTGTTCGTGAGAGTTTCGAAAAAGAAAGTCTTTGTTAAAAGTTCTCCTTAACTTTGGGTTTTTGGTGATTCCCTTTGTGGTAGCTTTACCACCAAAAAAAAAAAAAAAACACAAAATCAATAAACCCAATCGATTGAAATGTTTTCAATTACATTTTACTCTGAAACTCTAAATCTGACAACTACTCCATTGTGTATTGCCAAGTCGATGCTTAATTAGATTTTGTTGTGTTTTTTTCTCGTCGTTTCATTGGAGGTCTCTCCCATGCTGAGATAGCGTTTGAAATGAAAACCTGCCCGCTATCTTCGATGTAGCCAGCTAGCTATATGCCTGTTGGCCACCGCAATTCGGTTAGCGGGTACGATAATTTATTAGACAAAAGCCCAGAGAGACAGGCAGCATAATCGCCAACAATTTTAATGGGTTATTAATTATCGGTTATTTGATGACGGCGGTGCTGGTGATGTCGTTTTCTTTATTTGGTTATGTACCTAGTACACCTAGAAAAAAGTAAATGGTATTTATATTTGGCGGCCCTTGGGGTGCCAGGGTTAGCAAGCCTAGGCTATATTCTCAATGGGACAGCAAATTAATGCTAATAGGGGCTCACATAGTCAAGCAGGCCATATCAACTTGTGGACCTACCTGGACCATATTTGGTAAAAACTTTGTACATCATGTACCAAATTGAAGACCCCTAGGATAATGATTGAAGGCCCCTAGGATAATGATGTGGCCTCCGGGCCACAGATATATCTCAGGGAATTGTAGAACGGACGAATTTGCGAGACTAGTCACTACCTCCGGGCCACAGATATATCCCAGGGAATTGTAGAACGCAAGAATTTGCGAGACTAGTCAGTACCATACACATTCCAGGGGGACTGGAATCTGTGGGTAAGCTTCAAGCGACATGTAAGCCAGGTCAGGCCCGGGGTTGTGAGCATTCCAAAATTACGTAATGACAGATTTTTTGTCTACACAATTACATTACTCCCATGGTATACACATGATTATGTGCATCGGTTGGAAGTTGTATTGATGGCCTTGAACGCTAGACAATGGCAACGGCTCTCGCTGTGGAATCCTGGTGGAACTTCGGACAAAATTTAAAACGGTGGTTATCCCCTCTTAATGCTGGCGACATTTGCGAGGTACCATGCATGGTTCTGTAAAAAATTCTCCCCAAAAAGGTATCGCATTGCGGCACACCGTACGGGCTCGGCTATAAAAAAGTCCCTTATCGTTGACAAACTCAACTTGAATCGAATAGCACTCATTGATGTATGAAAAGTTTGCCCCTGCTCGGTTCCAAATTTTACTCTACTGCCTTTCCTTTGACTACTGCCTTTTCTTTGACTCCCATATTGCTGTATTGGTAAATATTTCGGCTTTAGGGGGTATTTCGGGGGTGGTCACTTGGCCATCAAAGTAAATATAAGATTCGTACTCTACTTTTAGAAACATTTCGTAAGAGTCCCATAATGGCACGAACGGTAAATAAGTTGTGTTTGAAGGTGGGGTGGATCCCAGGGTCTTTGTGCCGAAAATGAATATAAATTTCCCGAAAATCAATAAATATCCAACCCAAATAGCTCCCTCCCAATTATAGGGAGGTATTTTTGGGGTGGGGCTGCTCCCCAAACACATGGCTCTATATTGCCGTGATTGGTCTATATGTGTCCATTTGGCAAATTTTTTGGGCTGTCCCCGCGGCACCCAACAATAGAAACCATGTTTTTTTTTTTTGTGATTGTTAGAGTCTTACCAATCTCCAAGATCTGGTATTTTTGAAATCAGGGTAAAACGAAGTGCTTTTTAGGGGAAAAATTTCGACTCAAATATGCTCCAATTTGCTATAGTCCGAAATAAAGTTCAGTTTAAGGCGTGGTTTAGGGCGTACCCCCAAAATTGGATGTCAAATTCGTTTTCTACTCTCAAATACCATTCATTTGAGTCCCATATTGCCCAAATGGGTCAATAAACCTATTTGACGTGTTTTTAGGAGGAAAAGCGCCACCTGGACTTGAACGCATATTGTAATCTACTCCCAAATACCTTTCATTTGAGTCTCATATAGCCATGATTGGCTAATATGCCCGTTTTGGGGTATTTGGGGGTGGGGCGACCTCCCATTACTTGGACCTAATTTTCTATGCCATCTTTGTAATCTACTGCCGGATACTTTTCATTTGAGTCCCATATTGAAAAGGAACGTCTAATATTTCTGTTTAGAGGAGTTTTTGGGTTGGGACGGCCCCCTAGCTACTTGGACCCAAAATTTAATATGATTTTCATTTTCCTTTCATTGGATACCCATATTGTGCCCATCAGTCCTCTTTTGGTTTTGGGTGGCGTTTTTTGGTGTAAGGGGGAGGATCAGCCACCATCCGATATCTAAATATTATATAACCTATGTTTCCTTTTTTGAATGTACGGAACATACAAACAAACCCAGTCCCATATAGTAATGATGGGTCATATGCCCATTTGGGGAGTTTTGGGGTGACCCCCCAACACTTCGATCTGATTTTGTATACCAGATTCGTAATCTACTCCCGAATACCTATCATTTAAGCCCCATATTGATATGGAAGACCAATTTGTCTGTTTTTAGAAATTTTGGAGTTGGGGCGACTTTCTGGGTACTTGGACCCAATTTTAATACCATATTCGTATTTTACTCTTTAATACCTTTTATTTGATGTCCATGTTGTCTTTATGGGTCCACTTGTGATTTTGGGTGCTATTTTTGGGGTAACGGCCCCCTTCCGATATCAACAAATTATAAAGCAAATAAACCTATTTGAAGGGGTTTTGGGGCTGGGACGGCCCCCCAGGTACTTGGATCCTACTTTTATTATGAAATTCGTACTCTACTCTTGAATACCTTTCATTTGAATCCCATATTGTGGCGATCGGTCCATTTTTATTTGTGGGTAGTGTTCTTGGGGTAAGGGGGAGGGTCCGCTCCCCTCCCGATATCAAAAAATTATACAGCCTATGTTTCTATCCAGACCAACCTACACAATCGTTGAAAATTTCAAGATAATCGGTTCAGCCATCGGACCACTCCATATTGCAGCTTTATTCCAATCCGGGCCCATATGGCCCCTTTGCACTCTCCAATTGCCTCATCAATAAGACTGACAAGTTTTTTTTTCTATGTGTACCGAAGCAACAACAACCCGAGTGAAATAAATCCATGGTCAACTAGTGTGTGATACCACCACCGTCGCCTAACTCGTACAGGGCAGGAACACTGTATTCGAATAACCATTTTTTTTTTTGAAAGGTTCAAATAAATAATGACTATTTTAAATTCTATGAAATTGAGAAATGTTAGCGGAATAAATTTTGAAATCGTCTGTTATGTTTTCGAAAGCATCATTAAAATTGGGATTTGAATGAATGCTGCCAGTAGTGTGGTGTGCCATGGTGAAAGGGTGGCAAACATAATGGGGATCCACAAGGAGCATGCTCTTGTATTAAATAAAATATACAAAATATATGGTATTGCTGCTATTGCTGGATATTAATGTCATACATTTAACTAAATGGCTATGACAATCTAGATTGGAGGGGAAAAATAAGAACTAAACTGATGAAGCAGCTGGAATGGAATCCCCATCGGCAAGGGCTGCCTCTCCCTCAGTGTATGTGTTCGTCTTTTTTCGTCATGGGAGAGGCACATCCCGCAGTGCCTTCTCCGCACGCTTCTGGTCTGTGCCGGGATTGAAAAGAACCCCGGACTCTGGCTCTGTTCGGTTTGCCAGAACCGCCTTCATCATCGGTCGGTGAGGTGTAACCGGTGCATGGACTGGGTACATTTCCGATCTTGCTCTGGCCTCACTTCACTACGGCAGTATAGTCATACTGGTTATGTCGCAAGGTGCTGTGCGAACATAGCCAGCAGTGGGCACAAGCGTCTTCGTCGTCGCCTTCTGCGTCCTAGTCGTCGGACTATGTGGCCCCCCCGACCTCTCCCGTACGGCAATTTACGCAACGATAGCAGTGCCGGGAAGTGTATCGTTCTTGCAGTTAAACTGCAACGGACTTCCTGGCAAGATGGATGAGATTGTGGACTTTATGAGTCGGAAGAGCATATTGGTCGCAGCAGTCCAGGAGACAAAGCTAACCAACACCTGCAGCTCGCACAGTTACAATGTGCTACGTAAGGATTGCTCAAGGAATGGAGGTGTGGGAATGGCCTTCGTTCTACACCATTCCGTGCAATATAGACCTATCTCGCCTGCGCATGGCGCTAGTGAGCCCAACATGGAATGCATGGAGATAGCAGTCGGGTTCGGTACTGCCGAGATGGAGCTATACAACGTTTACATACCGCCTGTTGGTAGCTGTGTGCCGATTAGTGGCCAGGCTTACAACTCCGACGTGAGTGGGTTGCTATCTGGCCATAATCGTCTGGTGCTAGGGGACTTTAATGCGCATCACACTTCATGGCATTCTCCCCTAGCGAACGACCAGCATGGCATAGCTTTCGCAGAGCAAAATGAAAGCTCCACGTTTTGCATGGTGAATGAGGATGCCCTGATGCCCAATGCATCCCCTGATCTCCTGAGTGACATATCCTGCCAAACCGTCATCTCTTTGGGGTCGGACCACCTCCCCATAATTCTCACCATTGACCGACCACCCGACTTCATAGCCTCTGAGCGTCGAACGTTTATCAATCATAAGAAGGCCGATTGGACTGGCTTCAGAGAGTATACCAAACGCCACTTCAATGAACTGCCATCTCCCTCTGATGTGCTAGTGCCCGAGAGGAAATTCCGAGGCATCATTAACCCAGCAGCTGATCGCATACCCCAAGTGCGGCCAAATTTCCTGGCGCAAGCAGTGGTACTCGCAGATGAGAGTAATGGGATTCGTGCTAGGGACCCCGCTAACCCCAGAATCAATCAGCGAGCTGAATCTGAAAATAAACCGGGTAGTCAACGAACATATGCGGAATTTGTGGCTGGAACACTTGGAGCAATGTAACTTAGGCACCGGTTTAGGCAAACTGTGGTCTACTGTTAAGTCACTTTCGAACCCCGGTAGACAAGATGACAGCACCTCAGTCATTTTTGGCGAAATAACTGTAACTGATCCGAAGAGATGCGCCAGGTTGTTCAACCGTCAATTTATTGTGCATCCCCAGAGAGAGACAGGGCAAGGAGGAGAGCCATTCGCCGTATTCGTGGTTTCCGAGCCGATGAACAGCCATCACAATTTAACATGGGCGAAGTTATGAATGTCATCTGTAGCGCCAAATCATCTAAGGCATTGGGCCCCGACGGAATCTCTATATTGATCTTGAAGAATCTGGATGCACCTGGAGTTGAGTACCTTACCACTGTCCTCAACCTGTCTTGGAGCACTCTTATAGTTCCCCTATGTCTGGAAAATGGGCAGAGTGCTTCCGCTACTGAAGCCTGGAAAAGACCCGAGAAAAGATGGAAAAGATGCGGTAATTGGCTACCGGATGAATGTTGTCCTTGGAAAACGACCGCCACCCATTGCACCTGAAGAAATCGACCTTCCCCGTAGTTCTGGCTCAATTACGTTGCGGCAGATGCAGCCGCCTCAGTTCCTACAAAGCTAGGATTGATGCCGACGTGCAAGATATATGTCCCGATTGTAACCAGGGACCGCACGACACACGTCACCTGTTTAACTGCACGGCCAGACCCACTCGACTCAGACCCAGATCCCTGTGGACGCACCCCATCTTAGTCGCAGAGTTCCTGGGTCTTGACACTCCACAAAATCAAGCAGACGAAAGATAGAACACAATAAACTGTTACAACAACAACTAAATTTCTCACTAACGTTCCATTTAAGAACAGGGGATACTTCTCTCAAATCAATGAGTGCAGTTCGATTACTCAATGAATAGGGGCCTCAATGATTAGGGGCCTCCACCAGTTGGTAGAGAAGTTTTCACATGGCAGGATACCTCACAAATGTAGCCAGCATTAGTAAGGCGAAAACCACCGCTGAAAAATGTTCTCATGTTAACGCCGGGAGTTGAACCCAGGCGGATATGTTAACCTTTGCGCCACGGTGGCCTTTCTGGGTTTAACAGCCTCAACAAAATTTACCTTTACAACCTTCTCAGCCTGCAAAAGGCTTGTTTTGCTAAACCAACATCCGCAAAATTTTTAATGATGTATTAACCAAACATAAATTAACTAAAAGAGTATTTATTTTAATCCCATTTGGCTACTTTTTAATCCTATTTGTTGAATTTCACATAATCCTATGTCAAACAAACACGTGTGTACGCCCAAACATATGCATGTATTGGGTTGCCCAAAAAGTAATTGCGGATTTTTCATATAGTCGGCGTTCACAAATTTTTTCACAGCTTGTGACTCTGTAATTGCATTCTTTCTTCTGTCAGTTATCAGCTGTTACTTTTAGAAGAAGAAGTGTAAAAAAAAGTATATTTGATTAAAGTTCATTCTAAGTTTTATTAAAAATGCATTCACTTTCTTTTAAAAAATCCGCAATTACTTTTTGGGCAACCCTATACATACATAGATAAAACATTTATAGAACAATTTCCTTGGAATTTCAAATATTTTTATTTTTGCAGCCTGATTTTTTGACAAGCTATTTATATACTTTTTGCTTCGTTATAGTAGATGGCTCGTTTCCGGCATAAAACCATCCAAAGTATCTATAGAATATATATAAAAAAAATAGCTCGTTTATTTAACAAAAAAAAAACCGCAAAGATTATTGGCGACAATAAAAGATTTAGTGTTAAAATTGTTAATAATATACTCATGTATATGCAGAATATTAAAAAAAAAACTATTGAAAGGGAAATCTTTCATAGCCATACCAATGTTATCAAGTAAGAGCAGGCTAAGTTCGGCCGGGCCAAATCGTATATACCCTCCACCATGGATCGCATTTGTCGAGTTCTATGCGCGGTATCCCTCCTTAGGCAAACAACGAATATTGAATAAGAACTGTTATGCTATTGGAGCTATATCTAGTTATAGTCCAATTCGGACCATAAATGAATGCTAAACATTGTAGAAGTCATTGTGTAATATTTCAGCTCATTCGGACAAGAATTGCGCCTTATAGGGGCTCAAGAAGCACAATCGGGAGACGGGTTTATATGAGAGCTGTATCAATCTATTGATCGATTCAGACCATATTAGCCGTTGTACAAAATTTCAGCCAAATCGGATGAAAATTGCGCCCTCTAGAGGCTGAAGAAGTCAGGATCCCAGATCGGTTTATATGGCAGCTATATCAGGCTATGTACCGATTTGCGCCCTACTTAGCACAGTTATTGAAAGTCATAACAAAACACTTCATGCACAATTTCAGCCAAATCGGATGAGAATTGCGCCCTCTAGAGGCTGAAGAAGACAAGATCCCAGATCGGTTTATATGGCAGCTATATCAGGTTATGTACCGATTTGCGCCATACTTAGCACAGTTATTGAAAGTCATATCAAAACACCTCATGGAAAATTTTAACCAAATCGGATGAGAATTGCGCCCTCTAGAGGCTCAAGAAGTCAAGATCCAAGATTGGTTTACATGGCAGCTATATCAGGTTATGTACCGATTTGCGCCATACTTAGCTCAATTATTGAAAGTCATAACAGAACACCTCATGGAAAATTTCAGTCAAATCGGATGGCAATTGCGCCCTCTAGAGGCTGAAGAAGTCAAGACCCCAGATCGGTTTATATGGTAGCCATATCAAAACATGGACCGATTTGCGCCATACTTAGCATAGTTATTTAAAGTCATAACAAAACACCTCATGCACAATTTCAGCCAAATCGGAAGACAATTGCGCCCTCTAGAGGCTGAAGAAGCCAAGATCCCAGATCGGTTTATATGGCAGCTTTATCAGGTTATGTCATACTTTGCACAGTTGTTGGAAGCCATAACAAAACACCTCATGCAAAACTTCAGTCAAATCGGACAAGAATTGCGCCCTCTAGAGGCTGAAGAAATCAAGATCCCAGATTGGTTTATATGGTAGCTATATCAAAACATGGACCGATTTGAACCATACTCAGCGCAGTTGTTGAAAGTGATACCAAAACACTACGTGAAAAATTTCTGCCAAATCAGAAGAGAATTGCGCCCTCTAGAGGCTCAAGAAGTCAAGATCCCAGATCGGTTTATATGACAGCTATATCAGGTTATATACCGATCTACATAACCTGATATAAATTTCATTCCAACTGGATAAGAATTGCGCTCTTTAGAGGCTCAAGAAGTCAAAACCCAAGATCGGTTTATATGGCAGCTATATCAGGTTGTGTACCGATTTGCGCCATACTTAGCACAGTTATAGAAAGTCATAACGTAACACCTCATGCAAAATTTCAGCCAAATCGGATGAGAATTGCGCCCTCTATAGGCTCAAGGAATCAGGAACCTAGATCGGTTTATATGGCAGCCTGAAATTTGGCACGAAGACTTCCGTTCCAACTTCCAACTTCAGTGCTGAGTATGATTCGAATCGGTCACTACACTGATATAGCTCCTGTAGAGAGTGATTCCCGGATTAGACTTCTTAAGCTCCTTAAAGCCTCAGTTTTCATACGTTTTGGCTGAAATTTGGCACCAAGACTTTTGTTCTGACTTTCAACATCATTGATTTCTTGAGCCTCTAGAGAGCGCAATTCTTGTCTGATTTGACTGAAATTTTGCACGTGGTGTTTTGATATCAATTCCAACAACTGGGTTAAATATGATTTGAATCGGTTCATAATCTGTTATAGCTGTCATATAAACCGATCTTGGATCCTGACTTCTTGAACCAATAGAGCGCGCCATTCCCATCCGATTTGGCTGAAATTTTGCATGAGGTGTTTTGTTATGACTTGCAATAACTGTGAAAAGTATGGCGCAAATCGTTGCATAACCTAATATAGCTGCCATCTAAACCGAACTGGGATGTTGACTTTAGTAGCCTCTAGATGGCGCAATTCTCATCCGATTTGCTGGAAATTTTGTACAACGGCTTCTCTCATGACCTTCAACATACGTGTCTTATATCCTCTGAATCGATCAATATCTTGGTACAGCTCCCATAGAAACCTATCTCCCGATTTTGCTTCTTGAGCCCCTACACGGCGCAATTCTTATCCGAATAAACTGAAATATGGCACAATGATTTCTACAATGTTCAGCATTCATTTATGGTCCGAAGTACAGTTCTTATTAAATATTCTTTGTTTGTTTTTTTCAAGTTTTTTACCTGTTAGGGCGAGATCATTAAATTTTACAATTTTTGTTTGTTTCTATTTTGAGACGAGCTCAATGATCGGAGATGCAAAAGGAAAAGGAAAGTCAAAGATAGCAAAACACACCAACCACTATGGGACGCGTTTCGTCTTTGGTTAGAAGACTTTTCAACCATATTAGGTGTGATGGCTTTAAGAGCCGTGCATTAGTATGTTGTATTTGAATCGTGATACAATTACCACATTAACCACGCTCGACAACCCTGTCTATTAGCTGTACTTTTCCCAATGCATGTATTTTTGTGTAATGACAGACATTCTATCTGTGACAAATTACACTTCTTCCGCACTACACATGATTTTGTTCATCTATTCGAAGTTGTTTTGATGGCTTCGAACGCAAAGACAACGGCAATGGCTCTGGCTGTTGCTCCGTGTGCCCAGATTCGAATCCTGGCCGGGCTCTGCCGAATCTTTAATTTTTCAAGTTTTTTGCCTTCTTTGTTTGCCTAAAAAGAGATACCGCGCATAGAACTCGACAAATGCGATCCATGGTGGAGGGTATATAAGATTCGGCTCGGCCGAACTTAGCACGCGCTTACATGTTTTAGATTTTTTTCATAGAAATTATTTGAAAGATATTGTCCTAAGAGAATTTTATAGAAAATATCTGTGAAACTTTGTCCCAAGAGAATTTTTTTTTAAAAATTTTGCATTTAAAGGAAATTTCTTAGAAGCGATGTCCTCAGAGAAAATTCCTTAGAAATTTGTCTTTAGAATATTTTTTAGAAATTTTGCCTTTTGAGATTTTTTTAGAAATTTTAAAGAAATTTCTTAGTTGCGAAGTCTTTAGAGAAAATTTCATAGAAATTTGTCTTTGCAAAAAAAAAAATATACTTAAAAATTTTGTCTTTAGAGAAAATTTTTTTGGACATTGATTTACAGAAATCATTTTAAACATTTTCTTCAATTGAATTTTGTCTTAGAAATTTTGTTTTTAGAGAATTTTTCTCCTAAGTATTGTCTTTAGAGAAAATTTCTTAGAACTTATAGAGAAGATTTCTTAAAAATGTTGTCGTTAGAGAAAATTTTTTTTTTTTTTTTTTTTGGTTTTGCTTTTCAAAACAAACTCCAATTTACCACAAAGCAAAAGGTGGATGAAAAAATTCACGTTTGTTTGATTGTTTTTCACACCCCAAATATTTACAGTGCCTTAAACCTATCTATCATTATGAATACCAAGATAAATGGTAAACAATTCTTATTTCCTACTCCCTTTCCCTTAATCCCCTCTCTGTTTATCACACTCTCTCTCTCTCTCTCTCTTTGTCTCTGTCACCGTTTACTATGTCACCTGTGTTAGTGTGCTTACTTACCTTTTTCATTGAAATGCTGCGGCAATTTGATGTCTATCGCCTCAAATTCTACGCGTACATCATTACAGTGCTGATTATTGCCATCTTTGGAGTTGGAATCACGACGCTGTAAGCGTCGATTACGATTATGATGATGAAGACTGTGTGATTGATGATGCAGCGAGGTGGCTTGATGATGACGATGTGATGAGGATTCTAAATAGCTGTTGGTGGTATCCAGATCATGTGTCAAATCCAAACTTTTGGCCGAGGTGGAGACCACACAGACGGTGGCCAACAGGAGACAGGCCAAGGCAAGGGATTTCATTAAATTGTCCAATCTAGAGGTCAAATATGAAGATTTGCCAAGCGACGAAGGCTGCTGCCTGGGAAGGTTAGGTCTGGAAGCCATTGTATGTGCGTGGGAGGAGGAGGTGGATTTCCTGTATATAAAGTTGAAGTAAATTGGTTTAGTTGATAACAAAACTTTTATTTGTATTCTTTGGGGAAGAAGATTTGGTAATACTTTATGGCTTTAACAAATTTTCTCAGCACTCATTATGATTTTAGCACTTTTTTTTATTATTTTCACAGTGATGTAGGAAAGCATGTAATTTTCATTATTTATTTATTTTTGGTAAAATGCTTTGAATAATTTTTCCAACACTTTAAATTCTTTTTGAATTTTTTTTTTATTTTTTTTTTTCACTTTTTGTTATTTTGCTTTACTTGTTGTTGAGAACACATTTATTATCTTATCAAAGAATGATGAATTGTGGTGGCCCTTTGATGCTTCACTTGTTGTTGTTGTTGTTACTGCACTTTTCTTTGCTATTGCTTTCAACTTCTATTTCGCTTTATGCTCTTCTTAAAAGATCTTCATATCGCTCACTCGCTCGCTCGCTCACTCTCACTCTATCTTCGTCATCTAGACACTCGATTATTTTTCAATTTTACTTCACCTTTTTTACACCGTTGTTGCTTTTTGTTGTTGTTAAGCCGGTATTCTTTTTTGTTTTTGGCTTTGCTTCAAAAATTTTCTGATTACTTTACTTTTATTTTTTTTTCTTACATCCATCCACCATACAACGATAATAACAAGCACAATGTTGTTGGTAGCAAGCACTAGTAGACTGCACCAAAAGAAATCGAAATAATTTACACGAGACTACGACTGAACGAACGCCACGGAACAGAAGACAATGATGAATGCATGCACTCACACGGCGGGCCAGGCAGCAATACTCACACACCACAACGACGACGACGACGACGACAACGTCCGTTAATGTGTTTCACACTCGCGCTTACGACTCTGACCAGACGACTATGGGCCACAGAGACGTTGTTGTTTTTGACGAGAATAAACAATGTTCGAATAGCTGCACCACTAGGGGTAGAGCACTATGGTTCGGTGCTGGATGTTCGTGTTCGTGTTGATTTGAGGTTTCCGCTGCTCTTTGTCAGGCAGTCAGCGTCGCAGCAGGCAGAGCCAAAGAGAACCTGTGTATGCTAGAGAGTTTGACTGAAGAGATAGAAAATTTGTTTTGGTTTGAAGTTGGCCAGACACCGCGGCTGTTATGAGTAGCCAGTAATTATTGTTGTTTTTTCTTGCTGTTGCTATTTGTTGTTTGTTTGCCCGGTTGTTGTGATGAGCTTCCTTAAGCCCGTTTGAGTGGGGGAGGTTGGGGACTGTCAGCTACGCAGGTTGTTTGGTTATTTAGTCACTCACTAGCACAGAATTACAAACACTTAGAAAGCGACACTCATGTGCACAGACACAAATATACTGGGGCACAATGACTGGCAGGCAAGCAGACAGACAGACACACAGACAGACTGTTAGCCAGACAACCATAGATAGTGAGGATAGGCCGATAGGTGAAGTGTGTGGTTGGAGTTCACAACTTGTACTTCAAGTATTTTGTTGAATGGGGGTTAGCTGCTGCTGTCGTTGCCTACGATGCTTCGTTTTTTTTCTACTTCTTATTCTTCTTGACAGTCAGGTCGAGACGTCATACCCCTTTCACAAACGGTTGGTTGTTTGTTTGAATGGCCGATGTGGATGGCGATGGCGATGCCGATGCCGCCGCTGCTGCTGATGATGATTATATTTTGTTGGTACTATACTAACTGGTGTTATTGTTGTTGTGAACATGAAAATAAATGCGTCAGATTTAATGCTTTATTTTTAAATCGACAGCATTTGATTTTGGCTGCTTGCATTTATGCGATGATGATGTATGTGAGTGCGTGTAGTGTTGTTGGTAAAACTACACAACGCCAAAGAGAATTTTCTTTTTTTGTTATAATCACAAATCACCTGCTAAGGGGTTTGGAGGCTTTTGAATAACACTTTCTTTAGTTTAGGACAATTAGGGGACTTTATTTAAGCCTTTATATTCAATAGAACACTTCAGTAATTTTTTTCCTATTTCTCACTTTAGTAAGACTTTTTTTGGTTTGCGTATCGATATAAAGATTTCTTCTCGTTCGTTGTTACTTGGCTTTTTGGGGGGGCAAAGTAGAATTACCACAAAATATTCTAAATTTTCTTAATGACCACCATGAATTATTTTCAGATTTTTCGATTTTTTTATTTTTTGCTCTGGTACTCTAGTAACCGTCCGCGAACACGCTCACGTAATCTTTACGTATTCAGAAGTCGTATACAACTAAAACATGTTTGAGATGGCAATTGTCTCTGACGGCTATCTATGTCGGCTGCAGCGCTGCTCACCTCTCGTTTGCTCTCTTTAAAACTGCTGTCGAACTCCTGCTGTTGGATCATACATGCTGGTGGCAACATGTTTTGCAACATTTGAAGATGTTTTGGGAAACTGCAACATTATATTCATGCTGCATGACAATATTATAAAGCATCTTCAGATCCCATCGAACTTGAAATGAGATTGTAGGTATGCATTTTTGAAGCATGCTGTTGGATTAAATTTAAAAGATATAAAAAAAAGAAAATTACTTAAAAATTCCATGAAAATTTATTGAAAATTTCAAACTTAATTTAACTTAGATTTCATTGGGATATTTAGAAATAATTAAAAGCATGGTAAGCTCCGAATAAGAGTTATGGTAAGAGACGAATCTTAAGTAAACCCCATCATGGGTTCTAAAAAAAATAGAAATTTTAATATAAAATCAAATCGGGTAATAATTGACTCTACAAGAGCCCCAAGAATTTATATGGGGGCTATATTTAAGTGGTGGTAAATGGGCATTAGTGTACTCCATGTACCAAATTTGATCGAAATCGAATACAAATGAAACCTTCTAGGGGCGCAAGATGTCATACCCCTAATCGGTTTATATGGATGCTATATCTGTTTACGGATCTATCCGGTCCTATCTGGGTTTGATGTGGATATTACAAGGCATTATCGTACTTCACATACAAGATTTCAACCAAAATGGACAAAAATTGGGGCTTCTGGAGGTTCAAGAAATCAAATTCGGGGATCCGTTTTTATGGGATTATGGACCTATGTGGGCGGGATTTGATATGCTTGCTGGATAGCATAAACAAACAATATTTCAGTAAAATCGATGCTACTAAGGGGCATGGATTCGAATCAGCTGTGCAGAAAAGCGGAAAGGGCATGTTAGAAGTGATCTTGGACAGGAAACTGAATTGAAGGTATCACATTCAGGAGCGTACCGAGAAGGCTCACAGATCTTGGAACAGTTGGATAAATTGTGGATTACATAAATATAAAGGAGAAGGAGGCACATGGCACGCCACAGCGGGGCCATTTTATCGCCACTCCTATAAATAACCTATTACGGATGCTGACTGAGGGGGGAATTAAACCGGTCCGATACACAGACGATGTTATAAAACTCTAAATGGTAAGGATCTGTACCTGCTTTGCAGAACTGCCGAAAGGGTTTTGGAGATGGCATGCGATTGGGCTAAAACTAGGGGTCTCAATGTTAATCCTGAGAAGACTAAAATCTGCCTGGTCGCGAGGAAGATGAAAATGGACCATTTAAACTCACCAGGTTTCCTCAACAAAACTATTTCTACTACATCTTATAAGGTCCAATACTTAGAAGTTATCTGGGATAGGAAACTAAATTGGAAGTGTCACATTCAGGAGCATACCGAGAAGGCTCAAAGATGTTGGCCACTATGTAGATAAGGCCTGAATCCGAGGTTAGTCCATTAGCTCTACAGGAGCGAGATTAGACCAATACTGTGATGAAAAAAGTGCAACGCAAGGATGATAAAATAGGTTCACAAAACATGTTGTCTTGGCATAGGCTGAGCGATTCAAGCCCACTCGGGCACTGAAGAATATTCTAGATATCCGACCCATAGTCATACAGATTAAGTGTGAGGATGCCATTGCGACTATGGGGCTGAAGGCGATAGGACAATGGATAGAGGATAAGAGCAGGTCACTGCATAGCCGTATAGTCGAGGCGACTATAGCAAATCTGATGGGAACGGAAGAGGTTTCAGATCGGATATCTGAGACCACACTTGAGGTCGAGTGCGAGGCACTGCAGCCAGCGGCACAGTCTTGACAGAGCTCTGGTATTGCCATTTGGAAGTTAATGCTATACAGATGGATCAAAGCTAGGGGACAGAGTGGGCCTAAGGGTCTGCATTGAGAGAGATCTGAGCGATCTGTTTGAGATTGCCTGACCATAATGCGTGAGGTGGTGTTGTGTTAACGCGAGGACTGGCCATTAGGGTAATAACAACTAGGACGGTAAGTTCATGAACAGTCTTCGGTCTGATTTCGAAAAATTTTATTTTTGCTGTATAGAGCACAAAAATTCCTGCAAAAAAGTCCGCTTGAGGTCTTTAATATATCCACTGGTTTCGGGGATATTCGACTTTTTTTGTACCCACCACCGAAGGATCCAAAAAATATATATATATGCACATTTGGGGGTCGCAGATGAATATTTCAAGGTGTTACAAACGGAATGACTGGATTAATATACCCCCATTCTATGATGGTGGGTATAAAAAGAGTTTTATAGAGAAATGGATCGCTTTCTTCAAAATGTATGATGTTCACATTTAAAGTAGCTATGAAATATTTTGACTATGTGTTGAATTTAAAGCCTAAGTAAAGTAAAATTGAATTTAAGGTAAACGTAGGAGCTCCATCACACTCAGTATGTCGAGTGCTGAAAGACAGGCATGCGATTGCAATAGCACGGACTCGGAGAAAGATTTGGCCACCTAGAGGCGAACACAAAAAAAATAAAAGTAAAATCTCACAAGTAGGGAAATATTTTAAAAGGTCAGATGACAAAAAAATTTGCCAAGTGCATTAACTGCGGAAAGGAGTACAAAACCAGCAGAAATACTTCAAAAATGCACTATCAATTGAAAAGATACCACTTTGGGTTGAAAATGCATGTCCCAGATTCCAGCACTCCAACTATTTCGGAGGATACTGACAACATCGCATCGAAAAGCAGCATTTGTAGATGGTCGATAATGCAACTGTAGCTTCTTACTTTAAAAAAGCAATTTTACATGACACAAACTCAAAGCGAAAGAAGGCTTTTTCGAAAATGAATGCCAAGGATGTGCAACCTCATAACATAGTTGAAAACGAAGGTTTTGTAAACTACTGTCGGGTATTGCATCTCCGACATAAGCTCCCAAACAAAACACACCTAAGAGATGTCCTGATGCTTAATATGTTCAAGGAAACTTCAACCAGTAATGCTAAAAGGTATTTCTAATATATCTGCCACATGTGATTTGTGGACATCGAGAGCCAACCACAGCTTTTTGACCGTCACAGCGTCATTAGCCACAAGAAAACTATTGAATACAACTAACCACTCGGCTCATAATATTGCTGACACTTTGAAAGATATTTCAAACCATTGGAATGTGCTCAAAAAAACTCTTTGTATTGTTACGGATAATACCAGCTCAATGTCAAAAGCGAGCGAAATATTAAAAATTAGAAATCTTACATGCTTTGCTCACACATTGAATCTTGTGGTTCAAGATGGTTTAAAATTGGACAATGACCATTTAGTAAAAGCCTTGGTTATAAAGTGTAATACCATGGTCAGATTTTTCAAGCAAAGCACCATAGCGGGCGAAAAATTTAGAATGGCTCAAGAAGACTTCTCTTATGCATTGCAACAAGAAATGTCAACAAGGTGGAACAGTTTCTACTTAATGATACAGCATATATTAGCAACAAATGATGCCATCATTACAGTTCTATTATCAACTACTAAATTTCCACTAACTTTTACGGCTAAAGAAATCAAGATATAGAAAAACCAGTAAGTCAACAGACGGGCGGTGCCGACTGTATAAAACCCTACATCTAACCTATTAGACTGCCTGACCATAATATGGTCCTGCAGGCGAAGATCCGGGCGATCACGGAATGCGTGAAGTGGAGTGGTGCTAAAGCGAGGACGTCGAGTGTGAACATCTTTATGGACAGTAAAATTGCCATAAGGGCAATAAAAAACGGGAGGGAATGGTCAGGAACAGTCTTGCAGTGTAAGAAGGAGATTGACGCCTCCCCTGAGGATGGCAAAATCCGCATCGTATGGGTGCCAGGCCATAACGGAGTAAGGGGGATACTAGGGTAGACGGTTTGGCAGTGGAAGGCCTGATAACTGTCATCAATAATCTTTACCCGAAGCCTTTCGGGTCGTCCAAACAGTCCGAGTTAAGGGCGAGGGCGATGAATGCGCATGTTAACCTGTGGAACAGCGAAACGGTAAGTAGGACGGCGAAAATCCTATGGGGGATCCAGATTGTGAGAAGACGAGGCTTTTACTGAAAGGAAGTAAAAAGGAGGTCAGTATAGCTATTGGTGTCATGACGGGGCACATAGGACTACGAGCTCACTTATGTAAAATCGGTGCGGCAAGTGATATAATGTGTATAGGCCATGCGGGGAAGATGATGAGACATGGTAAACAATTAAGGATTTTGTGAGAAGCACGGAATTCCTAACTTAGCTTTTCCTTTTTCGAGGTTACTCTTTTTGTATTTAGAGCGCACAACAAGCCGATTACTGGCTTAGGTGTATGTCCATAGTGGCATGGGGCGGATTAATATCTGCAACCCCCTTTTCAATCTAACCAAGTCAAAACCCTATGTACAATGTAGGACCCATATCTAATTCTGGACCAATTTTTATGGGCCTCGGCGGATGTTTTCAAAGCGTCGAGGAAAGCGTTGTGCAAGATTGATGAATAAATGCACTTGCAGTGACTCTTGGAGTGAAAATCGGGCGATATACATATGTGACACCTAAATCTAAATCTGGGGCGATGATCATTTTATTGCATTCTTATGGCAAATCGGACGAACAACATATATATGGGAACTATATCCAAATCTGAACCGTTTTTTCCCCAATTTCATCAATGGGTCTATATCTCTTCCTTCTGCGTGTTACATACAAATGCCCTACGCCACAGATGTGGTGTAGGGTATAGTAATTATCATTTTTCCAACAAGCAACTGAAAAGATTTCTGGTGGAAAATATGTGACTCTTTCGCTGATAATACCTATGGCATATGGGCTCCACCGCAAAGTGGAAAATCTGTTGCCACAACTTCAAACTTTCAATCAAAAACTTTTATCAATTTATGACCCACGGTCAGTAACTAGGATGGCTACTATTTTTGTTTGCCTAACACAACTCACTGTCCCAAATTTTGGCGAAATCGGACAATAAATGCGCCTTTTATGGGCACAAGACCTTTAATTGTGAGATCGGTCTATATGGCAGCTATATCCAAATCTGGATCGATCTAGGACAAATTGCATAAAGATATCAAGGGGCCTAACACAACTCACTGTCCAAAAATTTCGGCGAAATCGGACAATAAATGCGCCTTTTATGGGCCCAAGAACTTAAGTCGAGAAATCGGTCTATATGACAGCTATATCCAAATCTCAACCGATCTGGACCAAATTAATGAAGGATGTCGAAGGCCCTAACACAACTTACTGTCCAAAATTTCGGCGACATCGGACAATAAATGAGATTTTCTGATGGAAAATATGTGACTCTTTCGCTGATAATACCTATGGCATATGGGCTCCACCGCAAAGTGGAAAATCTGTTACCACAACTTCAAACTCTCAATCAAAAACGTCTATCAATTTATGACCCACGGTCAGTAACTAGGATGGCTGCTATTTTTGTTTGCCTAACACAACTCACTGTCCCAAATTTCGGCGAAATCGGACAATAAATGCGCCTTTTATGGGCACAAGACCTTTAATTGTGAGATCGGTCTATATGGCAGCTATATCCAAATCTGGATCGATCTAGGACAAATTGCATAAAGATATCAAGGGGCCTAACACAACTCACTGTCCCAAAATTTCGGCGAAATCGGACAATAAATGGGCCTTTTATGGGCCCAAGAACTTAAGTCGAGAGATCGGTCTATATGACAGCTATATCCAAATCTCAACCGATCTGGACCAAATTAATGAAGGATGTCGAAGGCCCTAACACAACTTACTGTCCCAAATTTTGGCGACATCGGACAATAAATGAGAACTTTATGGGCCCAAGACCTAAAATCAAGAGATCGGTCTATATGGCAGCTATATCCAAATCTTTACCGATGTGGGCCAAATTGGAGACGAATGTCGAAGGCCCTTATACAACCCACTGTACTAAATTTCGGTAAAATCGGATAACAATTCGGCTTTGATGGGCGTAAGAGATCGGTCTATATGGCAGCTTCATCCAAATCTGGACCGATCTGAGCCAAATTGAAGAGGGATATCAAATGGCCTAACACAACTCACTGTTCCAAATTTCAGCTAAATCGGATAATAAATGTGACTTTTATGGGCCTCAGACCTCAAATCGGCGGATCGATCTATATGGTGGCTATATCAAAAAATAGTCTGATATAGCCCATCTTCGAACTTAACCTGCCTATGGACAACTAAAAAAAGAATCTGTGCAAGGTTTCTGCTCAATAGCTCCATTTTTGAAGGCTGTAGCGTGATTTCAATAAACAGATGGACAGGCGGACGGACATGACTAGATCGTCTAAGATTTTTACGCTGACCACGAATATATATACTATATATGATCGGATGTGTTGCAAACCGAATGACGAAATGAATATACCCTCATCCTGCTGCGGTGGGTATAAAAAGTAAATGGGAAAGAACAGAGCCTTGTGGCCCACCTGCGGTCAGTGTATACTCATTGGATGAGAACCCGTCTATAACAACACGTATAGTGCGATCTCTGAGAAAGCTCGATATAAATCGAACGAAGTTATTAGCGACTTCAACAGCTACTAGATTTGACATAAGTGCTTTGTGCTAGACCCTATCAAATGCCTTGGAAATATCCAAACTGGTGGATAGAGCAACTCCAACGTTCCGACAGAAATGCCATTAGGTCTCTCGTAGAGCGATTTTTGCGGAACCCATACTGTCTATCGCTTAGAAGGCCGTTGGACTCTTAGCATTTCTCAAAATGATGGTTAACCATACTCTCCATAGCCTTGGAGAGCGCGAAGCATATCGCAATGAGGATTGTACGCCTCACCCTTTCTTGGGATGGGCTGAACGTTCGCCATCTTCCAAGGTACCGGAAAAACTCTCGCACGGCAAGCAAGGTTAAAAAGGTTGCGTAATGCGTCCACTACGCAACCTACCCTATGCGTCGAAGAACACTTACAAAGAACATGTGTTGATATACCTCCCGGGCACGGAGATTGATTAAGATCAAGATGTGCGAGGACCCTTTAAACTCCATGCGTTCGAAAGAATATCTGAGGCATCGAACTAGGTACACTTTCAATCACGGCGAGTGGTTGATTGCTAAAAAGTAAGAAAGAATCTCATGCAAACATCTCAGCCAGTAGATTTGGTCATCGGAGGCATCGAACTAAAGACACTTTCAATCACGGAGAGTGGTTGATTGCTAAAAGGCAAGGAAAAATGTCCTGGCCATCCATAACAATAGTTGGGATTGCCGATGGGTTGCCCTTTCTTTTTTTACGAATGACCAAAAGCTCTTGGTACCCCTCGGAGAAGGGGTTGATTGCTAAAAGGCAAGAACGAATCTCCTGCAAACATCTCAGCCAGTAGATTTGCCTTATCAACCGGGTTAGTGAATAACTGGTCATCTTGAGGTCATCTTAGGCATCGAACTGAAGACACTTTCAATCACGGGGAGTGGTTGATTGCAAAAAGGCAAGGAAAAATTTCCTGCAAACATTTCAGCTAATAGAGTAGCCTTTTCAACCGGGTCAGTGAATAACTGGTCATCCTTAACAATAGTTGGGATTGCCGATAGTTGCCCTTTCTTATTTTTACGAATGACCAAAAGCTCTTGCTACCCCTCGGAGAAGGGGTTGATTGCTAAAAGGCAAGAACGAATCTCCTGCAAATATCTCAGCAAGTAGATTTGCCTTATCAATCGGGTCAGTGAATAACTGGTCATCTGAGGCAACGAACTAAAGACACTTCCCATCGCGGGGAGTGGTTGATTGCTAAAAGGCAAGGAAACATTTCCTGCAAACATTTCAGCTAATAGAGTAGCCTTTTCAACCGGGTCAGTGAATAACTGGTCATCCTTAACAATAGTTGGGATTGCCGTTGGGTTGCCCTTTCTTCTTTTTACGAATGACCAAAAGCTCTTGCTATCCTTCGGAGAAGCAATAACTTTTGCACCTAGACGCTGTTCATAAAGAAAATTTTATTGTCAAAGTATTTTGGCACATGAAGTTCTTGCATCATGGCGGTATTGGTATTTTTGTTCAGACGCCCAGTCCTAAATGCATCCTCTTTTGATCTGACAGCATCTCTGCATGTCCGATTTAACCAAATTTTATCCTTTGATTTAACCGATAAATTCTTAATCGGAATGGACGATCTCATTAACATTACTTTCTGCACCATTTCGGCAGCAGCATTTATGTCACCGTTTACAAAACAAAGTTTCCAATTAAAATGTGCCCTGGAAGCTGAGTTGATAGTGAGCCCGGATTATTAGTTTAAGATTCGTGGACTCCATCCCCTCTAAAGGGTTTGATCCGTCGCCTCTGTGGTATTGTAAAGGACAAAATTGTGAGTTCGATTTCCGACGCACCTCCAATATAAGCCGATCTCTTCATATTGTAAGCACAGAAGGTGTTTTTTTCATCCGATTTCATTAATTTTTAAAATACAGCTTCAACTCCCCTTTTTAGGGCTTGCATAAGTCATCCTTTTGATATAGCCGTGATATCATCCAAACTCTGTATGTGTTTTCAGTATAGAGTTCGTAAATATTAATTGTGGCGGAAATTTATAACTTTGATTTGACCAATTCAATTCACATGTTTCTTATTGTTTAATTAAAAATCGATTTTTTTCGTGATTTTATGACTATAACAAATGACTGTTGTTTTCCTCAAACACATCTCTATTATTCGTTCATGTTAAAACACATCAAGTATTGCTGCTGCTGCATAATGCTGAATCATACACAGAACTGGTTTCATTCATTCATATTTGATTGCCATCCACTACTGTTTGTCATCATCGAACATACTGCACACACAAGTGTGGTATCCAACATGTTGTAAGTGTTTATGTCCAGTGTATGTTCTTTGTTATGCTAAATACCTGTGCGTTGCATTTTGCCTAATACCAACATGTTACTCAAATTCTAAACTGGGATTTCTGGCCGAACGGATGGTCCAACTTTGAGGATTTCTTTACTTACCTGCCTAAATCACAAATGCAATGTGTGTTGCACAGTGTTGCGATTTTGTAACCCATGATAAATACTCGTACATGAATAATATGTAAGGATGACCAAACCGGACAAAGCTGACCTTTTAATAGTCTATGCCACAGTTGGTATACAGGCAAAGTCGTCGGAATTTATATTTGCCTGATTTGAAACGCAGAATTTCGAGCAAATTCCGTGCATATTGTGGGAGTCATAAAGGAAATCGCTGTGCACAATTTTGAGAAGATCGCTTGCAAATGCGCTAAAAGTGAGAAAGGGAGTCAAATAAACACGCTAGCCATCTTATTGCATAAAAATTAAATTGTTGCGCTTTGTTTGTGAGATTGTTTGTCTGTTCCGTATAGACTTAAAATGGGCTGTAACGATTTTCATAAAATTTCCACAGATGGTAGAACTTGACTCCCCGGTGAAAACAGGGTATTCCATTGTTTGATATCTGAAGGGGGCGGACCCTCCCCCTTGACCCCATTAACAAAAAAACTCTAGATCTTGGAGATGGTTACACCGATTAAGGCGAAATTTGGTACGCCACCAGATGGTACCTCAAAAACACGAAATTGGGGGACGCCCCATCCCAAAACCCACCCGAACAGACATGTTTACCGATTGGGATAATATGGGTATCAAATGAAAGGTACTTAAGAGAAGAGTACGAAATTGGTATACAAATTTCACCCTAAGTAATCGGGAGGGTCCCCCACTCCCAAAAAACTCTCCAACAGGACAACTTCACCGCTTAGGGCAATATGGGTATCAAATGAGTGGTATTTAAAAGTAGTGTTCAATTTTGACATAAACCTTTATTCCTTGGTGTCTGAGGGGCCTCCCCACCGCCTAAAAACTGCCAGCAGAGCATATTTACCTATTGGGACAATATGGATATCAAATGAATGGTATTTAAAAGTATAGTAGGTATATGATATAAAAATGTATTCCTTGATGCCGAAACCCCTCAAAAGGACATATTTACCGATTGGGATAATCTGGGTATCAAATGAAGGGTATTTGGAAGTTGAGTACACATCTGTTATAAGAAATTGGTCTAAGGTGTCTTCGGCGCCTTCCCCACTCTAAAAACCCCCAAAACGGGCATTAATGTTCAATGTCACAAAATGGGTATCAAATAAAAGTTCTTCAGGAGTTGACTACGAATCTGGTATACACATTTGGTAGAGTCGGCGACAGTCTTACTAACTAAATACCCTTTAAAAGGATGTTTAGTTCGATCGGGATAATATGGTCGATGACAGTAGAGTGCGAATCTAATGTTGATATAAGGATCCAAGTATTTTGGTGACGTCCTGCCGATGAACAGGACATGTAGCTCACGACAGTAAAGAACTGAAATAAATCTTTTGGGTCTTAGCATTGGGGGGAGCGATCCACTCCACTGTAGGACAACTGAGAACATATTGTGCACAAATGAAAGGATGTGCCAGAGGGCAATCCCTCTCCCCCCATCCTAGCGAAAACAAAAATGAATTAAAAATAATATATGAAGCCCGGAGAATCGGAAGAATCGGACAGCAATAAAAGGTCCTTGTTGGTAGATCATACAACAGGTTCAGAGAACATGTTGTCTTGGCATAGGCGGAGCGATGAGGACCACGCTCATTAGGGCACTGCAGACTATTTTAGATATCCAAACCCATTGACATACAGATTAAATGTGAGGCAGCCACTGCGGCGATGAGACTTAAGGCAATGGGAGAATGGATTGAGGATGGGAGCAGCTCATACCATCGCGGCATAATCGAGGCGACGATAGGAAACCTGGCAGGAAGGGAAAAGGTTTCCGATTGGATACCTGAGATGGACCTTGAAGACGATTGCAAGGCACTGCTGCCATCGGCACAGTCTTGGATTGACGGAACTCTAGTATTGCCATCTGGAAGATCATGTTACACGGATGTATCTGAGCTAGAGGACTGAGTGTGCCTGGGGATCTACATTGAAAACCCAGGGACTGTGATCTGTTTTAGATTGCCTGACCATAATACGATCCTGCAGGCGGAGATCCGCATCACGGAATGCGTGAAGTGGAGAGGTGCTAGGGTGTTATTGTCTTTATGGACAATAACATTGCCATAATACGATCCTGCAGGCGGAGATCCGGGCGATCACGGAATGCGTGAAGTGGTGAGGTGCTAACGACGGATGAATATCTGCACCCTCTTTTCAACCTAACCTAAATATTGTTGGAAGTAGTTAGGGATTGCAAATGGGCCATAGGGATTGCAACTGGGCCAAGTAAGATCCAAATCGGTCTATACAACCTGAAATAGCTCTCATGTAAACCGGGCTCTCGATCATGCTTGTTCGGTTCCTAGAAGCTTTAATTTTTGGTGGTTTGACAGAAGTTTGGTATGTAGAATAAAATTATGCCCTTCAAGTAAATCTATTGGGTTGCCCAAAAAGTAATTGCGGATTTTTTAAAAGAAAGTAAATGCATTTTTAATAAAACTTAGAATGAACTTTAATCAAAATACTTTTTTTACACTTTTTTTCTAAAGCAAGCTAAAAGTAACAGCTGATAACTGACAGAAGAAAAAATGCAATTACAGAGTCACAAGCTGTGAAAAAATTTGTCAACGCCGACTATATGAAAAATCCGCAATTACTTTTTGGGCAACCCAATATTTTCCAATATTCGGTCCGGCCGAACTTAGTACACTTTAACTACCATGCCACAATCTGACATCTAGACTGTGGCCTGTTAGGTATAGCAAACCATGTTCCAAGAAAGTGTTGCTTTGGACCCCATAGCCTACCTTTAAATAACATGGGTCCATGTGCCCGCTGTAATACTCCAGTTTTAATGCATTGCAAATCGACTTTCGAACACTGTGTACTGCTTGGCCGAATGACTTTAATTTTAATTAAGGTTTCGGTGAGGTTTACTGCCTACAAGCTGGGCCCGTGTGTATGTGTATAGGCATGTTTAAGCAAACAGTGCGTGTGTGTGTGTGCTCCTGCATTTGCTTGTAGTGGTAGGTATTTAACGCCATTTTTCGCCTCAATTAGCACATTATGCTTAGCCGGCATTTGGCGTCTCATGTGTCGTTTTCGTCGTTAATACTTTGGATTTTTTTTGGCCAGTCTGCTTTGCGTATTCTCTCGACTAAAGGTGGGGTACAGGGAATAGCTTCTGGTGCTGATACTCTTTCTGCAGCCGATGGCTTGTTCTCAATGTTTCCCCCATTCTTGCCAAAATGTTGAGGATGTTGTTGTCTTAGCCGTTTTAATCGTTTTATGGTCGTTGTGTTGTTGGCATTGGGTGTTCTTATTGTGGTCGTTGTAGGTTAATCCTGTTTTTGGAATAAACCTTTTTTTTGTGGCCTTTTTCTTTTTTGGTTCGTTCACGTTGTCTTTCACAGTTGTTACTTGTATGTCTGTAGATAGGCGATGTGTTTTTTGCTACACTGAGAGAAAAATATATACCGATGTTATGTGTGCCCCGGCTGACACGGCATAACTATGAGCACCACACAGGCTGGAACCTTGAGCTCCGACTTGTGTGGTGTCCATCGTTATCACGGGAAGCTTAGCTGAAAGCTACCGGGCACATCCACAAGTTGCTGATAGTGGAAAGCTTCGTTTCTGCGCGGAGTAGCTGCAAATGCGGCCGCGGGCAGTCAGCGATTTTCGAGAGGAGAGTCTCAGTGAGGCGTCAGATGGAATTGGCTCTTAATTAAATTCGGAGTGGCCAGTTATTGGCGCCTTCAAAAACCAATGGCCAACATCAGCGCCTGTTCCCAGGTTAGGGGTGGCTGGGGTCGAGCGTCGGATCTTAGAGCAAGCCGCTCGCCCCCAGCCACCCCTAACCTGGGAACAGGCGCTGATGTTAGCCATTGGGTTTTGAAGGCGCCAATAACTCCCCTTGCCATGTCGGGTATCATGGCCACTTCGAATTTAATTAAGAGCCAATGCCACCTGATTCCTCACTGAGAGTCTCCTCTCGAAAATCGCTGACTGCCCGCGGCCTCATTTGCCACAAAGAGGGATACATGTGCAATCCCACAAAACCCATGCGGTTGAGGTGATGGGCCTATAACCCGCCCCCGGAAAACTATGAGAACTACTGTGAGAAACAAAGGAATAGTAAAAACGGACCCCCCAGCATTGACGACCCATGCAAACGAAAAAAGGACCCTGATTTGCGGATCTGCAGCTGGAATGTCCGCACTCTTAATTGAGAAGGTGCAGTATACGCACTGGCGGATGTATTAGAGAAGTACAAGGCAGATATTACCGCCTTACAGGAAGTGCGATGGACTGGGAATTGGCGTCACTACAACACCAAAGGGTGACGAACTACACTATAGCTGGCATAACACGAGGCATGAATTTGGCTGTGGATTTGTGGTTAGTAGGAGACTGAAACACCTTGTCTCCAGCTTTACTATGGTAGATGAAAGGCTAGCCAAAATCCGCATAAAAGCCAAATTCTTCAATATCAGCCTTATTTGTGCCCATGCCCCGGCGGAAGACAAAGACGAGCAGACCAAGGATATTTTCTACGAACGCCTAGAGAGCGAATATGCCCGCTGACTCGCCCATGATATTAAAATCGTTCTGGAAGATTTTAATGCAAAGATGAGAAAGGAAGGCATTTTTGGTCCAACAGTCGGAAAATTAAGCCTCCATGAGATGACGTCCTGTAAAGGGTTGAGGCAGATAGATTTCGCCGCGGCAAAAAACATGGTAGTTAGTAGCACCAGATTTTAACATAAAAATATTCCCAAAGCCACATGGCTGTCATCCGATCAAAACACGAGGAACCAAATTGATCACGTTGTGATAGATGGAAGGCATTCATCCAGCGTGTTAGATGTTCGATCGATCCGTGGAGCGAAAATAGATTCGGATCATAACCTTGTTCAAGTAAAGGTTCGCACCCGTTTGAACATGGCGAGGAAAGCACGATCTGACACAGCACGGAAGCTGGACATTGAAAAGCTGCAAACACAACAAATGGGAGCGGCATACTCTACTCGACTGAGCCAACTGCTTGATGAAAGCACTCCTTGTTCCGATGATATAATGGCGCAGTGGCAAACTATTGCCCACTCCTTTTCGTTTGCATGGAAAATGCCGCGAAATCCGTACTTGGGTACCGAAAGCCTCCTCCAAGAAACCCATGGTATGACCATCAGTGTCGAGATGCTAACGAAGCCAAGAATGCGGCATATTGAGCAACCCTGCAGTCAGTAGCAACGAAGGAGAGGTATCGGGAGAAAAAAAAGAGAGGAGAAACGTCTATTCCGCAGAAAGAAAAAGGAAATGGAAAGGCGTGAATGTTAGCGAATTGAAATGTACAGGAGTCAGAATAAAGTCCGGAAATTCTACCAAAGAATTAAACATCAAACCAAAGGCTTTGGTGCAGGCACATCCTCCTGCACAGACAAAGAAGGAAATCTGGTAACTGACACAGATAACATGCTGAGGACATGTAACGAACATTTTACCCAACTGCTAGTGTCCGACGTTGACGACGAAGAGGATGCCGCAGAACCAATCCTTAATATTGGTATATAATGTTTAGCTCCTGGTCAAAATGAGGTCCAAGCAGCAGTGATCCGACTAAAGAACAACAAGGCAGCAGGAGCCGACGGGTTATCCGATGAACTATTTAAGACCGGAGGCGACATGCTGTTAAGGCGTATGCATCAGCTTATCTGCTCAATCTGGCTGGAAGAACGCATACCCGATGATTGGAACCTCAGCATACTATGTCCCTTGCACAAGAAAGGAGACAAGACGGAATGTGTCAATTACAGAGGAATAAGTCTCCTCCCCATCGCATACAAGAAACTCTCGAGCGTACTGTGTGAAAGATTAAAATCTAAAGTCAATGAGATAATTGGGGTCTTTCAAAGGGGCTTTCGACCTGGTAAATCCACCCTAGACCAGATATTCACACTGCGCCAAATCCTGGAAAAGACCCGAGAAGGACAAATCAACACCTACCACCTCTTTGTTGCCTACAAAGCCGTTTTCGATAACCCTTTAAGTTCAAAGGTATTTCAGGCCATGTCTGAGTTTGGTATCCCTGCAAAATGAAACAGACTCTGCAGGATGACACTTGCTGATACGCGTTCCTCAGTACGAATAGCAAAGAATCTCCCCGAATCGTTAAATACCAAAAGAGGTTTTAGACAAGGAGACAGCCTCTCGTGTGATCTCTTTAATATCCTGCTGGAGAAGATTATACGAGATTCAGATGTTAATAGATATGACACGCTAATCACAAGAGAACCAATGCTACTCGCCTATGCCGACGACATCGACATCATAGGTCGGTCACCGGAAGTAGTAACTGCAGCCTTTGAAATAATCGAAAGAGAGTCAATGAGAATGGGTCTGGCAGTAAATGGAGATAAGAAGAAATGGATGGTTTCAACTCCCAAAAAGCCTTGCAGATAAAGAAATTAGAGATAGTTGGAATCACAACTTTGAGATAGTCAGCAGCTTTATCTACCTAGGCACCGCCGTAACCGAAACGAATGACACCAGTTTTGAGATTAAGCGAAGAATAATACTGGCAAACAGATGCTACTTTGGACTAAGAAATCAGTTTAGAAACAAGGCCACCTCTCGACCGACGAAGGTTACCAAGCACTGCCTCATCTGCTTGTGAAAGCAGATGAGGCAGTGCTTGGAGTATATGAGAGAAAGATACTTCGTAAAATATATGGACCAGTTTGCGTTAATGGAGAATATAGGCGTAGTTGAACCACGAGATGTGTGGCGATGATAGCATAGTTACACGCATCAAAATACAACGGCTGCATTGGCTGGGTCATGTTGGCAGAATGGATGAAGAAGCTCCAGCAACGAAGTCTTTTTAAGGCAATCACGGTGGTACACGCAAACCGGTAAGACCAAAAGCCCGATTGAAAGATCATGTGGTGGGAGACATCTCGAAACTTGGTGTCAGATTTTAGATTAAGCGCAGAAGATCGAGGCGTTTGGAACGCTATTCTACGTTCGGCTAGTGGAACAAATATTCTGTCATAGTCAATTAATGTAAAGTTAGTAGGGGATCAAGAAGTACAATCGGGAGATCGGTGTATATGGGGGCTTTAAACGGTTATGAACCGATTGAGACCATACTTTACAAAAGTATTGGAGGTCATTAAGTAAACCGGTTTGCAAAGTTTCAGCCAATTCGGATAAGAATTGCGCCCTCTAGAGGCTACGGAAATCTATTCAGTATATCGGTTTAAATGGGGGCTTTACAACGATATGACCCGTTATAGACGGCGATAAAAAATACATATAGTGAATCTTGAGGGATGTATTAAACGTATTGACAAAATTAAGAAATCACTTCATAGGACACGATGTGTATAAGAAGAAACATTAAAAATATATAGTCAATTTAAAAGTAAAATAAAAGAGCGAAGCGGAAAAAACTTATTCGCTCCGGATCCCTGCTTCCAACATCCATGTCAAATATGGTCTAGTTGGGAATTTTACATGTTATACCTCCCAAACAACAAACCGCAATTCCAACTTGGTTTCGTAATTTTTTCCTACTAGACGAATATTTTGTTCGAATATTATCAATGCGTCTTTTATAGGGCCCAGACTTTAAATCGAGATATCGGTCTATATGGGCCAAGTTGCAAAAAAATGACGAAGAGCTTAACACAACTCACTGTCCCCAATATCGGCTAAATCGGACAATAAATGCGCCTTTTATGGGCCCAAAACCTTAAATTCAGAGATCGGTCTATATAGCGGCTATATCCAAATCTTGACCGATCTGGGCCGAATTAAAGAAGCATGTCGAAGGGCCCAACGCAACTCACTGTCCCTAATTTCGGCTACATCGAACAATAAATACGACTTTAATGGGCTCAAAACCTTAAATCGAGAGATCGGTCTATATGGCAGCTATATTCAAATCTGGACCGATCTGGGCCGAATTGAAGAAGCATGTCGAAGGTCCTAAAACAACTCACTGTCCCAAATTTCGGCGACATCGGACAATAAATGCGCTTTTTATGGACCCAAAACCTTAAATCGTGAGATCGGTCTATATGGCAGCTATATCCAAATCTGAAACGGTCTGTGCCATATTGCAGAAGTATGACGAGGGGCTTATCTTAACTCACAGTCCCAAATTTCGGCGACATCGGACAATAAATGCGACTTTTATGGGCCTAAGACCCTAAATCGGCGGATCGGTCTATATGGCAGCTATATCCAAATCTAGACCGATCTGATCAAATTGAAGAGGGATGTCGAAGGGCCTAGCACAACTCACTGTCCCAAATTTCAGCAAAATCGGACAATAAATGCGCTTTTTATGGGCATAAGACCCTAAATCGGCGGATCGGTCTATATGGCAACTATATCCAAATCTGAACTGATCTGGGCCAAATTGAAGAGGGATATCGAAGGGCCTAACACAACTCACTGTCTCAAATTTCAACAAAATCGGATAATAAATGTGGCTTTTATGGACCTAATACCCTAAATCTGCGGATCGGTCTATATGGCAGCTATATCCAAATCTGAACCGATTTAAGCCAATTTAAAGAAGAAGGTCAAGTGGCTTAACGCAATTCACTGTCCCAAATTTCAGCAACATCGGATAATAAATGTGGCTTTTATGGACCTAATACTCTAAATCTGCGGATCGGTCTATATGGGGGCTATATCAAGATATAGTCCGATATAGCTCATCTTCCAACTTAACCAACTTACGGACAAAACAAGAATCTGTGGAAAGTTGTAGCTCAATATCTCTAGTTTTAAAGACTGTAGCGTGATTTCAACAGACAGACTGACGGACATGGCTAGATCGTCTTAGATTTTTCCACTGATCAAGAATAGGCTCGGAAATGGATATTTCGATGTGTTGCAAATGGAATAACAAAATGAATATACCCCCATCCTTCGGTGGTGGGTATAATAAACGAAATACCTTTTGCATCTACTTTAATACGAGTATAACACAACCCGATTTTTTTCCTGTGTGTATTTTTTGTTCCTTTGGTCGATGCCAAAGTCCATCCAGTAATGGTGACTTGCTTGACTTGAATGCCCCAACACCTCCCCTCTCTCCCACCACCACAGCAAGGAAACTGTTGACGACCGATTGTTTTCCGATATCTTTCAAGTTTAAGTTTACTGGGGATTGTGGGACTAAGCGTCATGTTTCTCTCCCTAATTCGTTGTGAATTTGAAGGACATCACATTGGTGTCGAGTTTAAGGGGGTTTTTCTTATTGTTGGGCGCTGATTTGATTTTGATTTTTGCCGCAAACTTTTATTTACTTATCGGCGAAGTTGTTGTTATCTATTTAACGGTCTAATTAGTTTCATTCCATTTTGGGCGCACCGATCCTTGTAGTGGTGGATTTGTTTACGGGCCATTAGAATTTTGTTGATGGATTTTAAATTGCCTTTATTTCTGTATTTGCTTATCCCCTAGGTTTTTTTTTTGGGGGACCAAAAGAAAAGGACTCAAAGTTCTTTTCAACATTTTAATATGCAGTCTGTTTCTCCTGGGAAGTCATTCGAAAGCCATCACAGGATTTAAAATTTTATAATGCTGAATTAAAGAAGTATGGAAAATTTAACAAACATTTTAAACGGAAATTAAATGTTGAAAATATTTGTTTGAGATATAAGTTGGTAGCCTGCTATCAAATTCACTTAACATTTTAACTCACTGGGATGCCACAGGAACTGGAGAAGGAAGATGGCTTCTAGCTCCTAACCTTGAACCAGCCAAATTGCTTTAGAAAGAGTCACCTTTTTCTGATCGGAGCGATTTCCGATGTCCTCTTAGCTCGGCAGATACTTTTACCTGCAACAGTTAGCCCATCAGCATGTTTTGCTATCACACAGTGACCTGCCAGACATGAAGCAATGAAATATCTTTCTAGCCAAATACTGCAAAGTTATAGACTTTTCGGGCCACTAAAAACTCAGAGCTTTCACACCCCCACAGGCTTAATCAGCTGAAATTCGGTGCCTTTTGTCTTTGCAAATGCAAATTTTGCCCATGAACATTCCACTAAGGACCAGGGGCAAACTTCTCACATATCAGTGAGTGCAGTCCGATTCAAGTTTAAGCCCAATGATAAGGGGCCTCCCTTTTATAGCTGAATCCGAACGGCGAGCCGCAGTGCGACACCTCTTTGTAGAGAAGTTTTACATGGCATAGTACCTCACAATTGTTGCCAGCATTATGAGGGGAAAACCTTACTTTACTTACTTAAATTGGCTATGACAGAATGTTTGTTCCACTAGCCGAACGTAGAATTGCGTTCCAAGCGCCTCGATCTTCTGCGCTCATTCTAAACTCTCTGACACCAAGTTTCGAGGTGTCTCCCACCACTTGATCTTTCCATCGGGCTTTTGGTCTTTTCGGTATTCGTGTACCACCGTGTTTGACTTTAAAAGACTTTTTTGCTGGAGCTTCTTCATGCATTCTGACAACATGACCTAGCCAATGCAGCCGTTGTTTTTTGATGAGTGTATCTATGCAATCGTCGTCATACAGCTCAGGATTCATACGTCGCCTATATTCTCCGTTAACGCAAACTGCTATATTTTACGAAGTATCTTTCTCTCAAATACTCCAAGCACTGCCTCATCTGCTTTCTCAAGTATCCATGCTTCAGATCCTTATAACAGCACGGCTAGTATCAGTATCTTGTATAGTGTAATCTTTGTTTGTCGAGAGGTGGCCTTGTTTCTAAACTGGCTACTTAGTCCAAAGTAGCATCTGTTTGCCAGTATTATTCTTCGATTAATCTCAAAACTGGTGTCATTCGTTTCGGTTACGACCGTGCAGAGGTAGATAAAGTTACTGACTGTCTCAAAGTTGTGGTTTCCGACTTTCTCCATTTTCTTTATCTGCTCGGATGTGCAAGGCTTTTTGGGAGTTGAAACCATCCATTTTGTCGTATCTTCATTTACTGCCAGACCCATTTTCACTGACTCTCTTTCGATTCTTTCAAAGGCTGCAGTTACTTCTTCCGGTAACTGACCTATGATATCGATGTCGTCGGCATAGGCGAGTAGCTAAAGTTCTCTTGTGATTAGTGTGCCATATCTATTCACATCTGCATCGCGTATAATCTTCTCCAACAGGATATTAAAGGCTGTCTCCTTGTCTGAAACCTCGTTTGGTATTAAATGATTCGGAATGATTCTTTCCTATTCTTACTGAGAAACGCCTATGAGCAAGTGTCATCCTGCAGAGTCTTATTCATTTTGCAGGGATACCAAACTCAGACATGGCTTGAAATACCTTTAAACGTAAAGGACTATCGAAGGCGGCTTTGTAGTCAACAAAGAGGTGGTAGGTGTTGATTTGTCCTTCTCGGGTCTTTTCCAGCTATTGGCGCAGTGAGAATATCTGGTCCAGGGTTGATTTACCAGGTCTCAATTCGCATTAATAGGGCCCAATTATCTCATTTCACTTGAGGTTTTAATCTTTCACACAGCACGCTCGAGAGTTTCTTGTATGCGATGGGGAGGAGACTTATTCCTCTGTAGTTGCCACATTCCGTCTTGTCTCCTTTCTTGTGTACGGAACATGGTATGCTGAGGTTCCAATTATCGGCAATGCATTCTTCTAGCCAGATTGCGCAGATAAGCTGATGCATAGCTTACGGTGTTAAATAGTCCAGCGGATAACCCGTCGGCTCCTGCTGCCCTAATGTTCTTTAGTCGGGTCACTGCTAATTGGACCTCATTCTGACTAGGAGGTAAACATTCTATGTCATCATCATTGATTTGTTCTGCGGCATCCTCTTCGCCGCCAACGTTGGACACTAGCAGTTGGGTAAAATGTTCTTTCCATATCCTCATGATGTTATCTGTGTCAGTTATCAGATTTCCTTCTTTGTCTCTGCAGTATGCTGAGGTTCCGATCATCGGGTATGCGTTCTTCTAGTCAAATTGCGTAGATAAGCTGATGCATACGCCTTATCAGCATGCCGTCTCCTGTCTTAAATAGTTCAGCAGGTAACCCGTCGGCTCGTGCTGCCTTGTTGTTCCTCAGTCGGGTCACTGCTTATTGGACATCATTCTGACTGGGAGGTAAACATTCTATACCATCATCAGGGATTGGTTCTGCGGTATTCTCTTCGCCGCCAACGTCGGACACTAGCAGTTGGGTAAAATGTTCTTTCCATATCCTCATGATGTTATCTGTGTCAGTTATCAGATTTCCTTCTTTGTCTCTGCAGTATGCTGAGGTTCCGATCATCGGGTATGCGTTCTTCTAGTCAAGTTGCGTAGATAAGCTGATGCATACGCCTTATCAGCATGCCGCCTCCTGTCTTAAATAATTCAGCAGGTAACCCGTCGGCTCCTGCTGCCTTGTTGTTCCTCAGTCGGATCACTGCTAATTGGACATCATTCTGACTGGGAGGTAAACATTCTATACCATCATCAGGGATTGGTTCTGCGGTATCCTCTTCGCCGCCCACGTCGGATTGGGTAAGATGTTCTTTCCATATGCTCAGCATGTTATCTGTGTCAGTTACCAGATTTCCTTCTTTGTCTCTGCGGGAGGATGTGCCTGCACCAAAGCCAACGGTTTGACGTTTAATTCTTTGGTAGAATTTCTGGACTTCATTCTGACTCCTGTACATCTCAATTCGCTCACACTCACGTCTTTCCATTTCCTTTTTCTTTCTGCGCAATAGACGTTTTCTCCTTTTCTCCCGATACCTCTCCTTCATCTGGCGCTTTGCTACTGATTACAGACAGGGTTTCTTTATATGCCGCATTCTTGGCTTCAGTAGCATCTCGACAGTCTTTGTCGTACCATGGGTTTCTTGGAGGAGGCTTCCGGTACCCAAGTACGAATTTCGCGACACTTTCCATGGAGTGGGCAATAGTTTGCCACTGCGCCATTATATCGTCGGAAGAGGGAGTGCTTTCATCAAGCAGTTGGGTCGGTCGTGTTGTGTTTGCAGCTTTTCAATGTCCAGCTTCCGTGCAGTGTCAGATCGTACTTTCCTCGCCATGTTCAAACGGGTGCGAACCTTTGCTAATGATCCGAATCTATATTTGCTCCACGGATCGATCGTACATTTAATACGCTGGATAAATGCCTTCCATCCATCACAACGTGATCAATTTGGTTTACTCGTGTTTTGATTGGGTGACAGCCATGTGGCTTTGTGAATATTTTGATGTTGAAGACTGGTGCTGGTGCTGGAGGGGGGAAAAAAAAATATGGGAAAAATTTTAAGTCACTCAAGGACAGCTACGATAGTTTTATCCAATAGGCGGTTGATGACCTGCGACTGTTTCCGGTCGAGCGGCAGAACTAGAGCCGGGGAGTAGGCTTAGAATGGACTCCAAAGACCCAACAGCTGCGGTAATGGTATCAGGCCGTAGCATCTTGTCTGCTATCGAGACCTCGACTGGTGGAGCGGCTGCGCCAGGCTTCACATGCCGACAAACGACTCGTCATCAGGGGCTTTTAACGAAGACAACTGGTTCGGGTCTCACGGAAAAGGTGAAACCTATTTTATCTTCGCATGCCTATAAATTGCCTAGACCATCGGCCTTCTCTGGCAAACCACAACACTCTTCAAGAGGTTAAAATAATAAAAGGCGCATCGACGATAGGGAGAGAGGCTCAATTAATTGGGTCGTAGATTCGCTAAAGGGGCTACTGCAATGTTTACACATCTAAATTCGGAAACGGCACCGCAGTTTGCAAACGGCTGCGGTCACCTGGTCACCAAAAGAACTACGGCAAACAAATTTAGTATGGGTGCAGGGACCTTTGCTAATGTCGCTAAGTACAGCTTGGTAAATTTAGTTGCCGACAAGGGAGAATAACAGTTGTGCATACCTAGGAACAATTGCAGTGGGATAGTCAATGGACTGTCATCAGTATACTCCGATGTTCTTGCGGAACTACCTGGACCACATCGCGTCTGCGACGATGCAGGTTGGTATCGGGCCCAAAACAAACTAATTCTTCGGGAATCAACTCTAAATTGAGATTTATCGTTGAGCCTTAAAGAAGATTGGCGAGATCTGGCCAAGCGCCAATGGCACACGCTTGGATATCAAGGATTTCGTCAGATCCTGAATCCATATTTGGGAGACTAAGGGACTGTAAACCCAATCTTTTAACCACAGACTGGAAAATTGGTAGATTGGATGAGGCTAATGGTGACCGCAGACATGAAGTATTCGTAATTAGCTCCAGCTGTCTCGCAGACCTCAACAAGTCTGATGAAGTTGTGTCCTATTGATTCAACAAGTTGAACTGTAGATGAAAGAAGCGATGGAGTTGGGGAATCAGAAGACGACTCAGCAGTTGTTGCTGAGCACTTGTCTGAGGAACTATCGACCTCATCTCCATAGTCTGGCGGATTGCAGAAGACTGAAAATCCCTCTGTCACGATCAACACAGGAGGCAAAGGCGTCAAAAGGGGATCATCTGACAAGCCCTGTAAGGGTGAGTCATCTGGATGGATTGGGCTCAAGGTGTGCCCCGGCGGGGAAGTATGGAACTCAATACGTACTTCGACATCAGCAACTATTGAAGCATCTAAGGAGGTATCGTCCACACCGCAAGTGTCCACTGTCCTGAGGAAGAGTGTTTCCAATGCTTTCTCATCTGCGCCTGGATGCGTTAGGAAACTCATCATGACAAAATCAAATGAATCATGCACGGATGAACTCTTGGCGGAGTCAGGAGAAGAGGCTTACGCAACAGTGGTGGAAATTCTGAATCCTGACTATGGTCCGGTTTATGCAGATAAATCAGCCATCAGATTCACTTAGACGTTATTTTCGATTGTGATACCACAGTAACAGGAAAAGGAGTTTGCCTTTTTGTTTCTACCGTTGAACCATCCAAATCGCTTTATGAAACTCAACAACTTGAGAATGTTCACATCCGCTAAATCAGGTAATTTCTCAAAGAAATGAGAAGCTAAAGTAAAACTCCTTCTGATAATCCGCACTTTGTGACCATTTGTTTCCCCTTCGGACCTGCCAGCGGGTATGGCGTGTCGCTAGAGGCATAGCCACCGGAATGTGTAAAGTTCCCAGTCTCGCAAGCCCGTCGCCTCTACAATTTCCTAGATAGTCTTTGTGGCGCGACATCCAGTACAGGTGATTTGGAACTGTTCAGTCATAAGGTTGAAAGATCATCGACAATCGAGGGGAGTTTTTGATTTCAGAAATATGTTCCCCGGGTATTTAATGGCTGTCTGAGAAGTTATTGAAGAAGAAGTTATGACATTATATCATAGCCATTCCTCCACTCTTTAATTGCAAGGATCTCCGCTTGATACACACTACAGTAGTCGGGTAACCTTGTCGATATGACAAGACCAACCTCCCCAAAGTACAGCTCAAAGCCCACTTAGTCGTCTAATTTGGGACCATCTGTATAGAAACCTAATAAATTTATATTACCAGGGATATCATACCAATCATTTCTATTAGTAGAGTACTTTTTATCAAAAAGCGGCTCAGCCAATGTGTAATTCACACAGACTGGGACAGATCGTGCACTGAAGCAAGTATAATACAGTGTTTGTATTCGCCTCATGGACAACCATAAAACTCCTTTGGCCTGCCAACAATGGATAATGCTGAAACGCAGGAGGAGCATATGCGCCTCTTAACGTCTGGGTTCTGGTGCCGAAAAAATCAGAAAAAAGTTGTCATCGGTGGTTATCTCCTCCTAATGCTGGCGATATTTGCGAGGTACTTTTTTACGTAGAAACTTTTTTATTTAGGTATTTTTTTGTAACCAAGGTTCTTTTATGTACCAAAGGTACTTTTATGTACCAAAGGTACTTTTATGTACCAAAGGTACTTTTATGTACCAAAGGTACTTTTATGAACCAAAGGTACTTTGAGGTATCAAAGGCACTTTTATGTACCAAATGTACTTTTATGAACCAAAGGTACTTCTATTTAACAAAGGTACTTTTATGTACCAAAGGTACTTTTATGTGTCAAAGGTACTTTCATGTACCAAAGGTACTTTTATGTACCAAAGGTACTTTTATCTACCATAGGTACTTTTATGTACCAAACAAACAAACAAATGTACTTTTAGAAACCAAAGGTATTGTTATGAAACAAACGTTCTTTTATGTACCCAAGGTACTTTTGTATACCAAAGGTATTTTTATGTAGCAAGGGTACTTTTATGTACCAAAGGTACTTTTATGTACCAAATGTACTTTTATGTACCAAAGTTACTTTTATGTACCAAAGGTACTTTTATGTACAAAAGGTACTTTTATGCACCAAATGTACTTTTAGGTACCAAAGATACTATTATGAAACAAAGGTACTTTTAAGCACCAAAGGTACTTTTATGTACGAAAGGTACTTTTTTGTACCAAAAGTACTTTTATGTATTATCGGTACTGTCATGAACCAATTGCACTTCTGTACTTGCATCAAATGTACTTTTATGTACCAAAGATACTATTATGAAATAAAGGTTCTTTTAGGTACCTAAGGTACTTTTATGTACCAAAGCTACTTTTATGTACCAAAGGTACTTTTATGTACCAAATGTACCTTTCTATACCAAAGTTACTTTTATGTACCAAAGGTACTTTTATGTACCAAAGGTACTTTTATATATCAAAGGTACTTTTATGTACCAAAGGTTATTTTATATATCAACGGTACTTTTATGTACCAAAGGAACTTTAATGCGCCAAATGTACTTTTATATACCAACGGTAATTTTATGCACCAAAGGTACTTCTATGTACCAAAGGTACTTTAATGTACCAAAGTTACTTTTAGCACCAAAGGTAGTTTTATGTAGTAAAGGTACTTTTAGGTTCCAAAGCTACTTTTATGTACCAAAAGTACTCTTATGTACCAACGATACTTTTATGAACCAAAGGCACTTTTAAGTACCAAAGGTACTTTTATGTTACAACAGTACTTTTATGTACCATAGGTACTTTTATGTACCAAAGGTACTTTTTTGTACCAAAAGTACTTTTTTGTATTAACGGTACTTTCATGAACTAAATGCACCAAATGTACTTTTGGGTACCAAAGGTACTATTCTGAAAAAGGTATTTTTAAGTACCTAAGGGAGGCCACCGTAGCGCAGAGGTTAGCATGTCCGCCTATGGCTCTGAACTGCTGGGTTCGAATCCTGGCGTGGCCATCATAAACAAATTTTCAGCGGTGGTTTTCTCCTCCTAATGCTGGCAACATTTGTGAGGTACTATGGCATGTAAAACTTCTCTCCAAAGAGGTATCACTCTGCGGCACGCCGTTTGGACTTGGCTATAAAGCGGAGGCCCCTTATCGTTGAGCTTAAACATGAATCGAACTGCACATTGATATGTGAGAAGTTTGTCCCTGTTCCTTAGTGGAATGTTCATGGGCAAAATTTGCAATTTGCAAAGTACTTTTATGTACCAAAGCTACAAAGAACGCTCTTTTGACAATTGTCTTCAGTAAGGTTTGCTATTTCATGATGGAAAGATATACGAGCCAACAACTAAATAAATTGAGAGTCAGTGGCCTCAATATTAAGAGCGCTACGTCCAATAAACGATGAGGCTCGTTTCTGGCTGAATGGCCAGAAATGAATCATTACAACCCGGTTGGGGTTTATGGGCCGGCGGCGTCATTGGGCCGTACTTCTTCCGTGATGATAAAGACCGGCACATTACTGTGAAGGCGAATCGCTACCGTTCAATGATTAAGGAATATTTTTGGCCCCAATTGGATGATATGGACTTGGAGGACATGAGTTTGTAACACGACCGTGCCACAAGCCACACAGCGAATGTCAATTTATTGGAAACTAAGTGTGGAGAAAGTGTTATCTCATGATTCTCGAGTCGATTGGTCGCCTCGGTTGTGCGATTTGACTCCGTTACGACTAGCGCTGGTATTGAAAACCCTGATAATAAGTGAGATGTTGTAGGATATACACTTCTACAGAGATTTTGGGTTCAAGGATTACAGCCAAACAAGAACAAGTAAAAGCGTGCTAAGTTCGGCCGGGCCGAATCTTGGGAACCCACCACCATGGATTCTGTTAAAATATGGGAGCTATATCTAGTTATAGACCGCATTGGACCGTACTTGGCGCAGTTGTTGAGAGTCATAACAGAACACCATATGCAAAATTTCAGCCAGATGGGATAAAAATCGAGCCTTCTAAGGGCTCAAGAATTCAAATCGGGAGATCGGTGTATATGGAAGCTATATCGTGTTCTTGAACGATTTGAATCGTACTTGGTTTAGTTATTGGAAGTCATAACAGAACACCGCGTGCAAAATTTTAGCCAAATCGGACAACAGTTGCAGCACCGAGGGGCTAAAGAAGTCAAATCGGGAGATCGTTTTATATGGAAGCTATATGAGGTTCTTGACTTGGTTCTTAATTTGGACTGTACTTAGATCCGTTGTTGAAAGTCATAACAGAATACAATGTGCAGCCAAATCGGATGAAAATTGAGACTTCCAGGGGCTTAAGAAGTTAAATCGGGAGATCGGTTTATATGGAAGCTATATCAGGTTCTTGATCGATTTGGACTGTACTTAGCTCCGTTGCTGGAAGTCATAACAAAACACTTTGTGCAAAGTTTTAGCCAAAAATTGAGGCTTCTGGGGATTTGGGAGATCGATTTATATGACAGCGATATCCAAATCTGAACTGATATGGCCCTTTTGCTATGCCCAACGACCCACATGACCCAATGAATATTAAATATCTGTGCAAAATTTCAAGCGGCTAGCTCTACGCGTTTGACCACAATCGTGATTTCGACAGATGGACGGATGGACATGGCTAGTTCGAATCAGATGGGGTCCTAGATCAATATTTCGAGGTGTTACAAACGAAATGACTATAGGTTAGTATACCCCCATCCTATGGTGGTGGGGTATACTAACCTGCTACGAAAGACCTGTGTGGTCTTTCGTAGTTTATCAGCGGATATTTGAATTTGTTAACAAAAGTAGGCTCTTGATTAATCACAGCATAAAATCATAGAGTTGAGAGAGACTTTAAATCATTTTAAATGAACACATTTCTAAATGACTGTGGGAAAAAAGGCTAATGAGCTTACCCCATAAGGCGTCTGATAAACCGAGAGTCTTTTATGTATCTCATAAATATTTCCGAATCTAATTTAGCCTTATGACAACATTTAAATTTCAAGGAAATATTCAACCACAAACTTAGTTAAGCTGTGAAATTAACACGAAATATTTAGGCCTTTTTGGGTTACTCATTGCGAGTAAATGCTCCCATCAAAAGGATGACTAAGAAGCGTCAAAAAGTGTTTGCCAATATTGGTTAAATCGCACTCTGATTCTCTGACATTCACCACACTCAAACATACACCGACTAATGGTCACAGAGACAAGATGTACCGATATTTCATCCTTAAAAAGCCAACAAACTTTCATGGAGGATGGATGTTCGAAACACCAACACCAACACAAAAACCAAAATTCATTTTTGTATGCCCTGTCTTTTAGGCTGCTCCATTGAAATGGTTGGGCAAGACTCATCGCTTGAGATGGGTCACACCAGTCGCGAGGCGGCATAGCATGGCTATGCGATAATTTATAACTTTATCTTAATGATGTGGCAGTGTTTTAATTTCACCTTTGCCGAGTGCTGGTGTGCTGTTATGCGAGTTCCTCCTTCGTTTAGTCGCCTCTGCTTTACTTTGACACGGGCATGTTTGGAGTTAGCCAACCAGCCAGCCAGGAAGGGAGCAAGGAAGCGCATTGCGTATTGACATAGTAGAGAATTAAAGCTTCTTTCAGCCTGCGACCCTTCCTCAAATGCCTGCCCCTTCTGTCTCTAGCTCAATTGTGCAAGAATTTCTCTTCCATGTGGTTTTGTTGTGGGGTCCCTCTTTATTGGCGTGCAAATATGTTTGTCGATTTATGGCGTGGTATGTGCGTAAGATAGTTATAACTACCTAAGTTGGAGTATTTCCAGCTGTATAAGCTGGCCGGTGCCTTATTAGGACAGTCTTTGGCCACTTAAATGTTGGCCACGGAAGGAATTTTGTGCCTGAAAATTATCACTTCTGGCACCTGCAAAATGTAAATAATTTTAAAAACTAATTTTCAATTAATGCTGCGAATTAAAAGCGTCAAGGTTCCTGGTTCCTAGTGTAGTTAATATGATCAGTTCAAATGAATGATCAGTTCGCAATAAATACGATTCAAATATAACATACCAACGTACGACCCTTGAAGCCATCACACCTAATATGGTTGAAAAGTCTTCTAACCAAAGTCGCAACACTTCCCATAGTGCTTGGTGTGTTGTGATCTCTGGCTTTCCTTTTCCATTCGCAACGAAAATCTTCGATCATTGGGCTCGTCTCGAAAGAACAACAAACAAAAATTGTGAAATTTAATGATCTTCGCCTTAACAGCAAAAAACTTGAAAAAATTCGGCAGAGCCCGGTCAGGATTCGAACCTGTGTACACGGAGCAACAGCGAGTGCCGTTGGCTTTGTCTAGCGTTCGAAGCCATCCATACAACTTCCAACAGATGCACACAATCATATGCATCATGAAAGTAGTGTAACTGTCGCAGACAAAAAAGTCTGTCATTACACGAAAACTCCAGGATTCGAACCTGGGTACACGGAGCAACTGCGGGAGCCATTGCCTTTGTCTAGTGTTCGAAGCCATCAATACAACTTCCAACAGATGCACACAATCATATGCATCATGAAAGTAGTGTAATTGTCGCAGAAAAAAAAGTCTGTCATTACGGTTCATTGGGAAAAAGTAGAGCTAATAGACAGGGTTGTCGAGCGTGGTTATTGTGGTGATTGTATTATAAAGGCATTTTCGCAATAAATACGTAAGCACAACCCTTGAAGCCATCACACCTAATATGGTTGAAAAGTCTTCTAACCAAAGACAAAACGCGTCCCCTAGTGCTTGGTGGACTGCGATCTCTGGCTTTCCTTTTCCATTTGCAAAGAAAATCTTCAATCATTGAGCTCGTCTCGAAAGAGAAACAAACAAAAATTGTGAAATTGAATGATCTTCACCCTGACTGCAAAAAACTTGAAAATGTAAAAATTCGGCAGAGCCCGGCCAGGATTCGAACCTGGGTACACGGAGCAACAGCGAGAGCCGTTGCCTTTGTCTAGTGTTCGAAACCATCAATACAACTTCCAACAGATGCACGGAATCATATGCATCATTGGTGTAATTGTCGCAGAAAAAAGTCTGCCATTACGGTTCATTGGGAAAAAGTAGAGCTAATAGACAGGGTTGCCGAGCGTGGTTATTGTGGTGATTGTATCATAGAGGCATTTTCGCAATAAATACCAACGCACGACCCTTGAAGTCATCACACCTAGTATGGTTGAAAAGTCTTCTAACCAAAGACGCAACGCGTCCCATAGTATTTGGTGTGTTGCGATCTCTGGCTTTCCTGTTCCATTTGCAAAGAAAATCTTCAATCATTGAGCTCGTCTCGAAAGAGAAACAAACAAGAATACGCGCTTAATTTGATCAGGTCCAACCCTAGAAATGTATAGTGATTGAACGCGTATGGGTGTCTTCATTGTAGATCAAGCAACCAAGCACTTTTTATACCCACCACCATAGGATGGGGGTATACCAGCCTAGTCATTCCGTTTGAAACACCTTGAAATATTGATCTGCAAACGCAAATTTTGCCCATGAACATTCCACTAAGGAACAGGGGCAAATTTCTCACTTATCAATGAGTGCAGTCCGATTCAAGTTTTAAGCTCAATGATAAGGCGCCTACTTTTTATAGCCGAGTCCGAATGGCGTGCCGCAGTGCGACATCTCTTGGGAGAGAAGTTTTACATGGCATAGTACCTCACAAATGTTGCCAGCATTAGGAGGGAAAAACCACCGTTGAAATTTTTTTCTGATGGTCTCGCCAGGATTCGAACCCAGGCGTTCAGCGTCATTGGCGGACATGCTAACCTCTGCGGTACGGTGGCCTGCTTCGAAATAGTGATCCAAGGCCCCCATAAGGTATATATATTCTTGATCGGCTCGACATTTTGAATCGATCTAGCCATGTCCGGCCGTCCGTCTGTCGAAATCACGATAGCGGTCGAACGCGTAGAGCTAGCCGCTTGAAATTTTGCACACATATTTTATAGTACTGTAGGTCGTTGGAGATTGCAAATGAGCCATATCGGTTGAGATTTACATATAGCTCCCATATAAACCGATCTCCCGATTTGACTTCTTGAGTCCCTGGAAGCCACATTTGTTGTCCTATTTGTATTAGCTATGTCCGTCTGTCCATGTATTCTTGTAATCAAGGTACAGGTCGCATTTGTTGTCCGATTTTCACAAAATTTTGCACAAGTCTCTTTTTTGGTCCAAGGACGATTGGGTTTCGAAATAAGTAAGAGCGTGCTAAGTTCGGCCGGGCCGAATCTTATATACCCTCCACCATGGATCGCATCTGTCGAGTTCTTTGCGCAGTATCTCTTTTTTGGCAAACAAAGAATAATGAATATGGACGGAGGTGGAGGAGGTGGAGCTATATCAAGTTATAGTCCGATTCGGGGCTCAATAAGCAAAATCGGGAGATCGGTTGATATGGGGGCTGTGTTCAGACCGCACACGTATGTTGAAGGCCATGGGAGAAGCCGTTGTACAAAATCTGTGCCAAATCGGATGAGTATTGCGCTTTCTAGAGGTTCAAGAATTCAAGATCCCAGATGGGTTTATATGACAGCTATATCAGGATATGGACCGATTTGGACCATACTTCGCATAAATGTTGGAAGTAATACCAAAACACCATGTGCAAAATTACAGCCAAATCGGATAGAAATTGCGCCTTCTAAAAGCTCAAGAAATCAAGACCCAAGATCGGTATATATATCAGCAATATCAGGTTATGAACCGATTTCAACCATACTTCGCACAGTTGTTGAAAGTGATACCAATGTGCGAAATTTCAGTCAACTTGGACGAGAATTGCGCCCTCTAGAGGCTCAAGAAGTTAAGACCTAAGATCGGTTTATATGGCAGCTATATCAAAACATGGACCGATTTAGCCCATTTACAATCCCAACCGACCTACACCACTAGGAAGTATTTGTGCAAGATTTCAAGCGGCTAGCGCTACTCCATCAATAATTAGCGTGATTTCGACAGACAGACGGACGGACACGGCGTTACGACGATCAAGAATATATATACTTTATGGGGTCTTAGACGCATATTTCGAGGAGTTACAAACAGAATGACGAATTGGTGGAGGGTATAAAAATTCGGTCCAGATTTAGATGTAGCTCTCATATATATCTTTCATCCGATGTACCTTTTTAAAGCTGTAGAAGCCACAATTTTGGTCCGATCCTTACAAATTTTGGCACAACGCGTTTTTATTGACGCAAAATTTCATTGAAATCGGTTCAGATTAAGATATAGCTCCCACATATATCTTTCATCCGATATGCCCTTTTAAAGCTGTAGGAGCCACAATTTTGGTGCGATCTTTACCAAATTTAGCATGAGCTGTTTGGTGTGACGTCAAAATATATACTCAATCGAAATTGGTTCAGATTCAGATATAGCTCCCATATATAACTTTGATCCGATTTGACCTATTAAAGCTGAAGAAGGCACAAATTTAATCCGATCTTTACCAAATTTAGCACGACGGGCTTTTTGTGACGTCCCAATATGTGTGCAAAATTTCATCAGAATCGGATCAGATTTAGATATAGCTCCCATATATATCTTTCATACGATTTGGACTTTTAAGGCTGTAGAAGCCACAATTTTGGACCAATCTTTACGAAATTTAGCATTGGGTGTTTCATTTAATGTCCTCATATGAGTGTCGAATTTCATAAAAATCGGTTCAGATTTAGATATATCTCCAACATATATCTTTCATCCGATTTGGCCTTTTAAGATTGTGGAAGCCACAATTTTGGACCAATCTTTACGAAATTTAGCATTGGGTGTTTCATTTAATGTCCTAATATCTGTGTCAAATTTCATAAAAATCGGTTCAGATTTAGATATATCTCCCACCTATAACTTTCCTCCGATTTGGACTTTTAAGGCTGTAGAAGCCACAATTTTGGTCCGATCTTTACGAAATTTAGCATTGGGTGTTTCATTTAATGTCCTCATATGAGTGTCGAATTTCATAAAAATCGGTTCAGATTTAGATATATCTCCCACATATAACTTTCCTCCGATTTGGACTTTTAAGACTGTAAAAGCCACTATTTTGGTCCGATCTTTACAAAATTTTGCATTGGGTGTTTTATTTAATGTCCTCATATGTGTGTCAAATTTCATAAAAATCGGTTCAGTTTAAGTATAGCTACCACATATAACTTTCCTCCCATTTGGACTTGTAAGACTGTAGAAGCCACAATTTTGGTCCGATCTTTACAAAATTTAGCATTAGGTGCTTTATTTGACGTCTTCAGATGTGTGTCTAATTTCATAAAAATCGGTTCAGATTTAGATATAGCTCCCATATATATTTTTCATCCATTGTGGCCTTTTGAGGCTATAGAAGCCACAATTTTGTTCCGATCTTTACAAAGTTTCGCATTAGGTGCTTTATTTGACTAAAGACGTCAATATGTGCAAAATTTCATAAAAATCGGTTCAGTTTTAGGTATAGCCCCCACATATAACTTTCATCCGATTTGGACCTTTAAGGCTATAGAAGCCACAATTTTGGTCCGATCTTTACAAAATTTCGCATTGCGTGCTTTATTTGACGTCTTTAGATATGTGCAAAATTTCATAAAAATCGGTTCAGTTTTAGGTATATCTCCCACATATAGCTTTCATCCGATTTGGACTTTTAAGGCTGTAGAAGCCACAATGTTCGCATTGCGTGCTTTATTTGACGTCTTCAGATGTGTGCAAAATTTCATAAAAATCGGTTCAGATTTAGATATAGCTCCCACATATATTTTTCATCCATTATGGCTGTAGAAGCCAACATTTTCGTCCGATTTTGCATGGGACGTTTCAATACGTGCGCAAAATTTCATTAAAATCGGGCTTAATTTAGATGTAGCTCCAATGTGTATATTTCATCAAATATAGACTTTTAAGACAGCAAAATCCACATTCTTGGTCACATCTCTAAAACATAGGGCTTGGGATGTTTTATTTCATGTCCCAAGAATCCATCCTGGTTTAAGCAGAATCCATGGAGGTGGGTTCTCAAGATTCGGCCCGGCCGAACACAGTTTTTAAGCCGATTAAAGTTTTTAAGCTCAATGATAAGGGACTTCCTTTTTTATGCCGAATCCGAAAGGGGGGCTACATAGTGACTTGGTCAAGAAGTTACTTGGTAGAGAAGTTTTAACATGGCAGGATGTAGCCAGCATTAGAAGGGGGTTAACCACCGCTGAACATTTTTGTTGATTTTCACAGCTGCTTACCTCTGCGCCACGGAGATATTGCCCAGAGACTTTGCACAGATTCGAAGAGGGGCTATATCGGTCCAAATTTGGATATAGCTGCCATATAGGCCGATCTCTCGATTTAAAGTCTTGGGCCCATAAATGCCGCATTTACTGTCCGATTTCGCTGAAATTGGGGATAGTGAGCTGTGTTAGTTCCTTCGACATCTTTTTTTCTTTTTCGATTCAAGTTTAAGCTCAATCATAAGGGTGCTCCTTTTTATAGTCGAGTCCGAGCGGCGTGCCGCAAAGCGACACCTCTTTGGAGGGAAGTTTTACATGGCATAGTACCTCACAAATGTTGCCAGCATTAGGAGGGGAAAACCACCGGTGAACATTTTTTCTTATGGTCTAGCCAGGATTCGAACCCAGGCGTTCAGTGTCATAGGCGGACATGCAAACCTCTGCGGCACGGTGGCCTCCATGGCCGCCAAGAAGACCAATATTGAACCAAAATTGAACAGTGAATGTCCGTGTCAAATTTGGTCCAAGCCGGACTATATTTGAAAACAGCTGCTATGGATGCATAAATAACGCATTTTTCATTGGATTATGACGAAAGGTGGTTTACACCCGGTGAGGGGTATCCAAAGTTCGGTCCGGCTGAACTTAATGCCATTTTACTTGTTTTTACTGAGTGGTCTAAATGGATGAAAGAACTTTCAGGTTTAATTCTGATTTAGTCGGTTGAAAAGTTCCTTGAAAATGGCATAGAGATATAAAACAGACTCTATAGCCCATTAGAAGTTTGTCAGAAATTGATAACCAATTCATATTTCATTTCACTCTCAACATGTCAATATCTTGGCAACAGACTGTGAATGCACAAAAAATTCTTTTATCCATTTCATCTTCATTCCGTGTTTCCTACCCAACCACATAGCCATGCGACCCACAGAAAGATTCAATAAAAATTTTTTCAAATACAATATAACCGAATAATATTGCAGCCATACACGGACACAAAACACAGTCCTTTATTGATGCGTTTGATGGGTGTTATATTTTAAATGGCTGTATTTATAAGAGCCTGGAAACCACTTGGGCTCACACTCTGTCCCCAAACCATAGCAACATTTTGGCTAGATGAATAACAAGAGCAGCGTAGGAATATTATTGGCCATTGGTGGCATGGAAATTCCAATGAGATGGCATCTCAGTCTCACAGCAAGAATGGTAGATGGTTGATTTATGATTTCCGCAGATATGCCGCAATTTTGTTGAACATTTCATTGCTTTCCCCTTCTTTAGAACTTTTAATTATTTCTGTGTTGGTCAGTGTGCGTTTTAAGTGATTGCATGAACCTGCATAAAAAACCTGAGACACCACTTTTGGTGCAGTGAGTCATTTAGCATTACGGCTTATTAGCATAACAAAGTCTAGGCACAATGAAAATGCTCCTGTGTTGGTATTCAGCGAACATAGTTTTGACGACGCTTAAGCGGGTCCTGTCGTTGGCTTAAAGGGCGTCGTTTGGCTTTAAAATGCATGGGATGCAAATGTTTTTATTAACTGCTATGGGAAATACATGACACAATTAAATGTACGAAGGAGAGCAAAGGCTTCCAAAAACTCCTTCATTGATGACGATTAAAGAAAGGCATCCATTATTATGCCCACCACCGACGGATGGGGGTATATTCATTTTGTCATTCCGTTTGCAACACATCGAAATATCCATTTCCGACCCTATAAAATATGTATATTCTTGATCAGTGTAAAAATCTAAGACGATCTAGACATGTCCGTCCGTCTGTCCGTCTGTCTGTTGAAATCACGCTACAGTCTTCAAAAATAGAGATATTGAGCCGAAATTTTGCACAGATTCTTTTTTTTTGTCTATAAGCAGGTTAAGTTCGAAGATGGGCTACATCGGATTATATCTTGATATAGCCCCCATATAGACCGATCCTCCAATTTAGGGTCTTAGGCCCATAAAAGCCACATTTATTATCCGATTTTGCTGAAATTTGGCACAGTGAGTTGTCTTAGGCCCTTCGACATCGTCCGTCAATATGGCTCAGATCGGTTCAGATTTGGATATAGCTGCCAATTTAGGTCTTAGGCCCATAAAAGCCACATTTATTATCCGATTTTGAGAAAATTTGGGACAGTGAGTTGTCTTAGGCCATTCAACGTCCTCCGTCAATACGGCTCAGATCGGTTCAGATTTGGATATAGCTGCCATATAGACCGATCCTCCGTTTAAGGGTCTTAGACCCATAAAAGTCGCATTTATTATCCGATTTTGCTTAAAATTTGGGACAGTGAGTTGCGTTAGGCCCTTCAACATCCTCCGTCAATTTGGCTCAGATCGGTCCAGATTTGGATATAGCTGCCATATAGACCGATCTCTCGGTTTGAGGTTTTGGGGCCATAAAAAGCGCATTTATTGTCCGATGTTGCCGAAATTTGGGACAAAGAGTTAAGTTAAGCCCCTCCACATATTTCTGCGATTTGGTCTAGATCGATCAAGATTTGCATATAGCTGCCATATAAACCCATCTCTCGATTTAAAGTCTTGGCCCCATAAAAGGCGCATTTTTAGTCCGATTGCACTGAAATTTGTGTGGTATATAGTTCAGATCGGTTTATTTTTAGATATAACTACTAAAAAGACCAATATTTTGTTATATATATATATATCCGAAGTGGTGGGTATCCAAAGTTCGGCCCGGCCGAACTTAACGCCTTTTTACTTGTTTCTTAAGGTTCAAATGGTGAGACCTAAGTATACTAATTTGTCATAGAACATATTTATTCCCGATCCTAGAAGGTGGAGGAATGGACAGCTTTGACCGCCGATGGATACTTTGGCGCCAGGCTCGATACAACATAGTTTACATATGCTATAGGTAATGGTGACGTGTCTTGTTGGTAAGTCCATAGTGACTTCCCAAGTAACTTTTCGTCCTAAGTCGAGCGAAGGAAGGGCGACCATTAGCTAGAACAGCTGCCCATACTATGAGTACAACAACAAATTTTACCCATAAACATTCCACTAAGGAACAGGGCCAAACTTCTCACACATCAATGAGTGCAGTCCGATTCAAGTTTAAGCACAGTGACAAGGGGCCTCCTTTTTATAGCCGAGTGCGAACGGCGTGCCGCAGTGCGACACCTCTTTGGAGGGAAGTTTTACATGGTATAGTACCTCACAAATGTTGCCAGCATTAGGGGGGGAAAACCAACGCTGAAATTTTTTTCTGATGGTCTCGCCTGGATTCAAAGCCAGGCGTTCAGTGTCATAGGCGGACATGCTAACCTCTGCGCTACCGTGGCCTGAAAATCGAGCAACTCATTTTTTCACCGACAATGAGTAAGGTTAGGTTAGGTTTAAGGGGCATTCTGCCATCAGACTCACTTACACCTGGCCTTCAATAAGAGATCGATGAGTACTTTGAGAGAAGTCATAACCAGACACTGTGTCATATGGCGGCGCGCATGGGGATACCGCACAGTGACTTCTGTAGGAGTTGTCTCGATGCGGAGGAGACTATTGAGCACTTGCTGTGTTCCTGTCCGGGGTCTACAGAGACGTAGTCTCTTCTTTCTGGGGAGTGGTTTCTTCTGTGTTCTGGGTGAACTTGCAAATGTACCTCTGGTATGTCTCCTGAGGTTTGTTGAGGGAACAGTGTGGGTTCGACGGGGGGTGCCACAAGCTCCGGTTTAGGTAGATCCTTGCTTGCGTATCGACGGTTGGTTCTTTACCCCCAGCTCGGGTTCATCATTCCTCCTGTCTTTTTCTTTTATTCGTGTATAACCTCTAGTACGAGGTCTCACATTTTCTTTCTCTTCCCTATTACAAAAGCTGCGGTGGTGGCGTCAGACTATAACATGTTGTACTCCTGCTCTATAGGTGGGGTGCTTTAGCACCTGTAGTCGAGAATCAAGCTTCAAGTGCTCAACTAGTCGTCAGACTAGGGATAGAGAAGAAGACGGGGTCTAGGAAGAGACAGATAGAACAAAGGGATGCACAGTTCGTTCCCAGCCTTTAAGTAAAGGTGGTGTTTCCGACTCGATTCAGACAGCGACAGTGTCATCGGAGCCTAATCGAGAGACGAGGAAAGCGGGATGACGGCAGAAGTGAGCGTTGGCTTTGCTTAGCTCACAAAGAGACCGAGAAAACGATCCGGGGCATGACGAAGGAGACAGAGGTGTGTGCACTGGCAGAGGGCGAATGTGCAGGATGCTGGAAGGGATAGAACTGACATTCCAAGCGCTTCTAAGGAAGCTAGAAAGAGAATCAAATCTACCGAAGAGCATAACACCTGCTAAAATGCTGAAGAAGAAAAGGAGCTCCCCGCTTTCAATTAAATTTACAAATTTTGCCCATGAACTTTTCACTCAGGAACTGGGTCAAACTTCTCACATATCAATGAGTGCAGTCCGATTCATGTTAAAGGGCCTCCTTTTTATAGCCGAGTCCGAACGGCGTACCGCAGTGCGACATCTCTTTTGGAGAGAAGTTTTACATGGCATAGTACCTCACAAATGTTGCCAGCATTAGGAGTGGAAAACCATCGCTAAAAATGTTTTCTGATGGTCTTGCCAGAATTCGAACCCTTGCGTTTAGTGTCATAGGTGGCCACCAAGTACTCCCCCACTTTCAAGTACTCTGGGAAAACCCAAACAGCCCTCAAGAAATTGAGGTTCCAGAAAGTGTCCTGCGGAGGTAGACAAAGCCGGAACAGGAACGAAGGAAGCGCGCACGACCGCTGAGACTTCATGGAGGACTGTGACTTCCAAAAGGAGGGCACAGTCATCACGGAAGGGGAAGATGGTCGCTGAGAATGGTAAGCGACGACCGGCCAACTTACGCCAAAGTGGCAAGGAAGCACAACAGAGATGAGCTGACTTATGCAGTCATTAATATCGGCAGTGCATCCAGTAGGATTCCACCAGATCATCGGTCTCAAGTGGAGGACCTGGGTAACGATAGGACCCTCTGTAGAGGGTCCACCCATACAAATGATGAGCTACGAGTATCGAGGGGACACCTTTACGATGCGTTTTGCATCGGCGCAATGTATTGATACCACCAAACAGCTCGTCATAGGTATCCACGCTCCCTGGGCAAAAGCGCAAAGCTCGACCTGGTGAGAAAGATGGACATCCCCTAGCTCACAAAGGCGACGGTCTTAATCAGGGGATGGGACAGTAAATTTGCAACGGAACGCTTGTTGAGATCCTTGGGCAAGCAAAGCCAAGGTTTGGTCGCAGAGAATTGGGATGTCTTCCGCAGGGAAGAGAAGGTGAAAGTAACCCTCCTTGTGGTTCGCATTGATCATTTCTGCGTGACAAGTTTGACTAAGACTAAAGGCATGGCGCACACCGGAGCACGACTGTCTTTTTTCAAGATTTGCAAGACTAGGCCGTGCCGTAGCAGGTGACTCAATACCGCTCAACAAACAGGCGGCTGATGACGAGACAATCAACGTCTTTCCCAATATTGGGAAGACTAGGATAAGCAAGGATCCTTATACTAAAACAACAAGCAGTGTAGTGGCGATAGACCCAACACAGCCTAACAAACAGGGATACGACGAGGGACCCATCACCGACTTCAAGATGCGTAAGACGAGGATAGGTAAAGATCCTGAATACTGAAACATCAGATAGGGCAGTGATAGGGGTCTCAATGCAGCCTACTGAACAGGGAGCCGACGATGGTTCCATCACCTACTCCCAAGAAGCCTATTCACTTAAGATTTGTAAAACTAAGATAGGCAAAGATCTTATTAGTGAAACATTAGGCAGTACAGAGACTAGAAACTCAATACAGCCTAACAAACAGGGAAGCGACGATGGAACCATTGCTGACTTTCTTAAGATTCGGAAGACAAGGATATGCAAAACTCCTAATATTAAGACATCAGGCAGTGCAGTAGCGGGAAACTCAATGCAGTCTAAAGGACAGGGAGCAGACGATGAGACCATCACCCACTCCTAAAAAGCCCATCTAATGGAGGACCAATTATTGAGGTCATCCACATAAACCTCCATCGGAGCGAGACAACTACTCACGGTCTGATGTAGAAAATCAGCAAGCGCAAGATTCATATTGCCTTAATTCAGTAGCCATGGACGATCCGGCACAAGGAAGGTCGGTGAAGGGAAGGTCGGTGGAGACTGCTCTGCACGAGGTTGTGCATAAAATAGAAGAATCCTTCGAAGCCAAAGCGTACACCCTGGCAGCATGCATAGACATGGAGGGGGCTTTTAACAATGTGCGGACCGATACACTGATCCAATCCTCAGACCAATACCAGGTGGACCCGGTCCTTAGAGACTGGATAAACCATATGCTAAGAAACAGGTGGATAAATTGTGTATGCCATGACATAAATATGTGGGAGAAAGTGGCACAAGGCACACCACTGGGGGGCATTTTATCGCCACTCCTATGGGGGACCACCACAAATGACCTATTACGGATGCTCACTGAGGAGGGATTTGAACCCATCGGCTACGATGCTACGACGTCAGACGATGTTATATTACTTCTTAGGGGTAAGAATCTGAACCAGCTATGCAGAAAGGCCCAAAGGGTCTTGCGTATGGCATATGACTGGGCTAGACACAGAGGTCTCAATGTTGGCCCAGAGAAGACTGAAATATGCCTGTTCACGAGGAAGACGAAGGTGGGCCAATTTAACGTACCACGTTTCCTCAATAAGACGATTTCAATATCTGACAAGGTCAAATACTTAGTTGTGGTCTTGGACAGGAAACTAAATTGGAAGTGTCACATTCAGGAGCGTACCGAGAAGGTTCTCAAAAGCTGTGCACTATGTAGACGGGGCGTAGCCTCGATATTGGCCCTGAATCCGAGGACAGTCCACTGGGTTTACAGGAACGAGATTAGACCAATACTTTCCTACACCTTAGTAGTCTTGTTGACTGCAATAATAATACAACAGGTACAGCGAACTTGTTTCCTTGGCATAGGCGAAGCGATGAGGACCACTTCTACCAGGGCACTGGAGACCATTCTAGATATCCGACCCATAGACATACAGATTAAGTATGAGACAGCCATTGCGGCTATGAGACTTATGGCGATGGGAGGATGGATAGAGGATAAGAGCAGTTCATACCATTGGGGTATAATTGAGGCGACGGTAGGAAACCTGGAGGGAAGGGAAGAGGTTTCCAATCGGAAACCTAAGACGACACTTGAGGTCGAGTGCGAGGCACAGTCTTGGACTGACGAAGCCCTAGTATTGCCATCTGGAAGAACATGTTACACGGATGAATCAAAGCTAGAGGACAGAGTGGGCCTGTGGGAGTACATTGAGAACTCAGGGACTGAGATTTGTTTTAGACTGCCTGACCATATTACGGTTCTGCAGGCGAAGAACCAGGTGATCAGGGAATGCGTGAGGTGGTGTGGTGTTAACAAGAGGACGTCGAGTATGAATATATTTACGGGCAGTAAACAGGTCATAAGGGCAATAACAACCAGGACGGTAAAATCACGAACAGTGTTGGCATGTAAGGAGATGAAGATGGCAAAAATCCTCATCGCTTGGGTACCGGGCCATAGCGAAGAAACTGAGAATGAGGAAGCAGACGATTTGGCAGTGAAGGTCTGAGAACCGGAAGCCTTTCGGGTAGTCCGAGCAGTCCGAGTTAAGAGCGTGAGCGACGAATGCGCATGCAACACTGTGGAACAGCAAAACGGGCGGTAGGACGGCGAAAATCCTATGGGGAGATCCAGACGCGTGAGAAGACTAGGCTATTACCGAAAGGAAGTAAGAAGGAGGTCAGTATAGCTCTCGGTATCATAACGGGACACATAGGACTAACAGCTCACTAATGTAAAATCGATGCGGCAAGTTAAAGCATGTGTAGGGCATGCGGGGAACATGATGAGACGTTGGAGCATTTCCTATCTACCTGTTACCGGCACTTAGGTGGGGACGCAATACCAGACATGAACCACCTTAGGGACGTGGCATAGAAAACATTTAAGGATTTTGTAACACGGAATTTCCGAGTTAGGTTAGGTATGCGTGGCAGTCGTTTACAGACTCACTTGAAAAATTTTGGCCTCTGGCGGGCTTCGTACCACCGACCCCTGCACTGGTAATCCAAGAACGCTACCAACTCGGCTACCGGGGGCCCACGGAATTACTAACTTAAAATTTTCTTTTTTAAGGTTACCGTTTTTGGTTTTTAGAGCCCACAACAAACCGTACAACTGGCTAAGGTGAATGGCTATAGTGTCATGGGGCGGATTAATATCCGCACCCTATTTTCAACCTAACCTACAAGAACATTTACTCATGCTAAAACACAATCGATTCATTCACATTTCTTGCTTGCAAACTGATAATCATTTAAGTCATCACTGTCAAATACAGGCAACTGTCAGAGCTAACAACTAATGAGTGGGTGCCGTTTTACTGCCTTTATATGTGCAATAGGAGAGCTACTATACACTGTGGGAGAAATGGAGGAGAGTGATTGAAGGAGCCATGCAAAGGACTATTGTGGCATGAATTCAAATGCTTCATGTTGCATCGATGCCAACATGAAGCTAACACTGTTAGTGGTTCTGACATGTTTGTCATTGACAGAGTTGAGGTTGAAACCGGATCTTTGCTTGGGACAAGAATGGATGCTGATGATGGTGGAGGATTTAGAACGGATTTTTTTTTTTTACGTATTTTGGTATGTTTAAATATGACGTAGGGTTTGATCCAAACAGCGAAAGGACTGATATTAAAGTGTTTCTGTAAACTCCATCATACAATGATGAGCGACTCATAACGTTTGCAATATATCGAACTATATACAGTTAAAACCGCTTAAATGCAATACATTTTGGTGAAAATTCCTCTTAAGTGAAACTTGAGGGAAATGACCATTCTTTTTTGGTGTTATTCAATGTAAATGAAATTGTGTAACTGCAAATACCCCTAAATTGAAAAGTTTTTACAACCCAAATTCCGTGTTAATATGAAACTTGTGAAAACTTGAAGTTAAAAAGTTATTTCTATAGAAAACTCTATGGAATTTTAAAAATTCGTGTCATCGATAAAATATCCAAAATCATATTTTGATATGTCGCCTATGATTGTCTCTGATTTTTGAAGAGTTCTACTGAGCATTGCTCTTCTTCAACTAATGTTATTTCACATATAATAAATAGGTTAGGTTATGCATGCATACACCTAAGCCAGTAATGGCTCCAAACAACTAAAAAGTAACCTCGCAGAAGAAAATGTTATGTTAGGAATTTCGGGCTACTTGCAAAATCCTTAATTGTTCTCCATACCACTACCCTAGGTTGGTTCATGGCTGGTATTGTGTCCCCACCTATGTACCTGAGTCTTTTAGCCGCGTAAGCCGGGCAATGTCAAAGGAAATACTACAACGTCTCATCATCTTCCCCACATGCCCTACACATGCTATCACTTGCCACACCGATTTTACATAAGTGAGCTCGTAGTCCTATGTGTTCCGTTATGCTATACTGACCTACTTCTTACTTCCTTTTAGTAATAACCTCGCCTTTTCACGATCTGGATCCCCCCATAAGAGTTTCGCCGTCCTACCGACCGTTTCGCTGTTCCACAATGTTGCATGCTCATTCTTCGCCCACTCCCTCAACTCAGATTGCACCAACCCAAAAGGCTTCGGGTTAACCAAGTTTATTGACAGCAGTGCCTTGGTCTTCACCGCCAAATCGTCTGCCCTTTCATTTCCCCTTGATCCGTTATGGCCTGGCACCCAAACGATGCGGATTTTGCCATCCTCAGAGAAACCGTTAATCTCCTTCTAACACTTCAAGACTGTTCGTGACCTTACCGTCCTGGTTGTTATTGCCCTTATGGCAATTTTACTGTCGGTAAAAATGTTCACACACGACTTCCATGCGTTAGCACCACACCACTTCACGCATTCCGTGATCGCCCGGATCTCCGCCTGCATGACCGTATTATGGTCAGGCAGTCTACAACAGATCTCAGTCCCTGGGTACTCAATGTAAACCCCCAGGCCCACTATGTCCTCGAGCTTTGATCCATCCGTGTAACATGATCTTCCAGATGGCAATACTAGGGTTCCGTCAATCCAAGACTGTGCCACTGGCAGCAGTGCCTCGCACTCAACTTTCAGGTTCACCTTATGTATCTGATCGGAAACCTCTTTCCTTCTTTCCAGGTTTCCTATAGTCGCCCCCGATTATACCGCGATGGTATGAGCTGCTCCCATCCTCAATCCATTCTCCCATCGCCTTAAGTCTCATAGCCGCAGTGGCTGCCTCACATTTAATCTGTATGTCAATGGGTCGGATATCTAGAATAGTTTCTATGGGCCTAATGGGCGTGGTCCTCATAGCTCCGCCTGTGGCAAGACGACATGTTCTCCGAACCTGTTGCATGGTCCTTGTGTTGCACTTTCTCTCCATTGCAATCCACCAAACTACTGAGGCGTATGTAAGAATTAGGCTAATCACGCTCCTGTAGAGCCAGAGGACCATCCTCGGATTCAGGCCCCATTTCGAGCCTACGGCCTGTCTACGTAGTGCCCATATAATAAAAACGTTGACGTAAAAATCGCCTTACATATGTGCAACTTCCGTGAAAGACAGAAGTTGTGCTTCTTTTCAGCTGGAGATACAAGTTGCCTACGGTGGAAACTGTCTCCATGGGTGGAGAGAATGTTCCATTTACAGAAAGCGCAAAATACCTGGGTGTTTTGCTGGACAGCAAATTGAACTTCAAATCCAACATTTTGGAAAGGGCAAGAACGGCCACTCTTGCCCTATACACCTGCAAGAGAGCCATTGGCAAAAGTTGGATGTTTAGACCGCGTGTCATGCATTTGGGATATACTGCAGTTGTCAGACCTATAATGTTGTATGGTGTTGTGGTCTGGTGGACGGCGTTACAAAAGTCCACCTACTGCTCAATACATAAGCGGATCCAAAGGATGGCTTGTTTGTACATCATAGCCGCATTGAGGACGACACCATCTGATGCACTGAATTTAATGTCACATCTAATGCCTCTGGACATTGTGGCTACCCAAATTGCAGCGACCACTGCCGTGAGGTTAAGGGGCTTTTTCATTGGTCACGTGGCTGCTACGGACACTGTGTTATCCTTGATACAATACCCGATGTTCCAGGGAGTGTGGATTACGCCCTACCTGAGCCGCTTTTTGATAAAAATTACTGTTCCTGACAAAACCGATTGGAACCACGATATCCCTGGTAACAGAAGTTACATAGACTTCAATACGGATGGTTCCAAACTAAACGACCAGGTGGGCTTTGGGGTATACTCTAAAGATCTAGAACTGGTCATATCGAAAAGGTTAATCCGACCACTTTAGTGTGTATCAAGCGGAGATCCCTGCAATTGAGGAAGTGCTGTAATGGCTAAGATATAAGCTCATAACGTCGATTGACATAAATTTTTTCTCAGACAGCCAGGCAGCCATTAAATCCCTGGAGAATGTATTTTGGAACAAAAAAAACCGCCCTCGACTGTCGCAGATCTCTCAACGAGTTGGCTGAAGAGTTTAAAATTGATCAGTTCTAGGTGCCGGGCCACAGAGTTATCCCAGGGAATTGTAAAGCAGGCGACCATGCGAGACTGGGAACTACCCTACACATTCCAGGGATACCGGAATCTGTGGGTATGCCTCTAGCGACATGTTAGCTAAGCTTTCAGGACCAGGCCCGAAGGACAACGAATGATAGATGGTCACAAAGAGGGGGCTGTGAGCATTTCAAAATTATGTGGCCTAATCTAGACTTGAAGAGGTCTACTGCTGTCATTGGCTAGAACAGACGTCTCAGTCATTGTGTGCGTCATGACAGGTCACTGTCTTTTTGGAAAACATGCTGACAGACTGAAGTTTGCCAGCAACTACTTTTGCAGAAGCTGTGAGGACATCGCAGAAAAAGAGACTATAGAACACCTTCTGCACTTGGAGTTAGAAGGAGTTCCACTTTTGTATCTCATTTCTTTGAGAACCTGTCTGATTTAGCGGATGTGAACATTCACAAGTTATTGGGCTTTCTAATGCAATCTGGATGGTTCAACGGTAGGAACTAGAAGGCATCTTCCTTCTTCTGTTCTGTGTGGTATCACAATGGACGAAAAGGTCTAAGCGTGTCTGATGCCAGAATGCCACTTAAACCTAACCTTACATAATCTGTGCTTATGCCGCTTAACTGGAAACCAATTTCACTTATCCGAATTACGCTTAATGGATAATTTCGGATAAGTGAGAATTTTTTATCTAAGTTACTACTGTAGTAAAAATGTCTGTATTATAGCAAAAGTATTAGCTGAAACTGCCATGTCTGTCTGCCTGTTGTTATTAACCTCAACTAGTCAAAATAAAGCTTTTGAGCTGAAATTTGGTACAAATGTATTTATCGAGAGATTGTGCACCTTTAAAGCGTTATGGACTGACTTATTGATATGGGAAACATATCCATTGGCAGTTTTCGGAAGACCTCCTTTTTTGACATTCTTTAAAACATTTCTCTACCGAAAAGAGGTTTTTCTTTAGGCAACAATGTAACTGTTTTGGATTGTTGGGTTTTAGCAAATACATGACAAGCCAACCAGACTACCAACCAACCGTCATTTTAAGTGGCGCTATTACTTCTGCCATTACAGGTCATAATGAGCATAGCAATGATGATGATTCTTTAGTTTAGTAGTTGCAAGTGCTGATGCAATATCTGTTCAATTTATAACAAACAGTGTTTCGATGCCACGGTGTGGGTAAGTGAAAAATAGAATGTCCAGAAATATACTCCTTAAACCTTTTCATAACCACCACCATAGGAGGTATACTAATCTAGTCATTCCGTTTGTAACACCTCGAAATATTGATCTGCGACCCCATAAAGTATAGGGTTACCCAAAAAGTAATTGCGGATTTTCCATATTGTCGGCGTTGACAAATTTTTTCACAGCTTGTGACTCTGTAATTGCATTCTTTCTTCTGTCAGTTATCAGCTGTTACTTTTAGCTTGCTTTAGAAAAAAGTATAAAAAAGTATATTTGATTAAAGTTCATTCTAAGTTTTATTAAAAATGCATTTACTTTCTTTTAAAAAATCCGCAATTACTTTTTGGGCAACCCAATTATTATATTCTTGATCGTAAAGACATTCTTAGTCGATCTTGCCATGTCCATCCGTCCGTCCGAATCTCCCTCCTTTCGTCCGTCTGTCAAAATCATGATATCGGTTGAACCCGCAAAGCTAGCAGCTCGAAATTTTGCACAAATACTCTTTTTTATTGATGTAGGGTCTATGTAAGGATTGCGAATAGATCGGTTCAAATTTGAATATATTTAGCTTCAATATAATCCGATCTCCCGATTTGACTTTTTTAGTCCTAACAAGCCATAAATTTTGTCCGAATTGGCTGACATTTCGTTGTCCGGTTACTACTTTCCACAACTGTGCGAAGTACGTTGTAGGTTAGGTTGAAAAAGGGTGCAGATATTCATCCGCCCCATGCCACTATGGACATACACCTAAGCCAGTAATCGGCTTGTTGTGCGCTCTTAAAACTATAAAATAACCTCTAAAAAGAGAATTCCCTGCTTCTTACAAAATCCTTAATTATTTTCAATACCACTCCCCTATGTTGGTTCATGTCTGGTATTGTGTCTCCACCTAAGTACCGGTATCTGTTGGACGCGAAAGTCGGGCAATGACAAAGGAAATGCTCCAAGGTCTCATTATCTTCCCCGCATGCCCTACACATGCTATAACTTGCCGCACCGATTTTACAAAAGCGAGCTCGTAGTCCTATGGGTCCCGTTGTGATACCAATAGCTCCTCCTTCCTACCTCCTTTCAGTAATAGCCTCGTCTTCTCTGGATCTGAATCCCCCCATAGGATTTTCGCCGTCCTACCGACCGTTTCGCTGTTCCACAATATCGCATGCGCATTCGTCGCCCACTTCCTTAACTCGGACTTCGTCGACCTGAAATGCTTCGGGTTAACCATGTTTATTGATGGCAGTCCTCTGGCCTTCACCGCCAAATCGTCTGCCCTTTCATTTCCCCTTACTCCGTTATGGCCTGGCACCCAAACGAAGGCGATTTTGCCATACTCAATCTCCTTCTTACACTTCAAGACTGTTGGTGACCTTACCGTCCTGGTTGTTATTGCCCTTATTTCAATTTTAGTGTCGGTAAAGATGTTCACACTCGACATTCTAGCGTTAGCAGGACCGTATTATCGCCAGGCAGTCTAAAACAGATCGCTGTCCCCAGGGTTCTCAATGTAGACCCCTAGGCCCTAGGCCTAGGCCTCTAACTTTGATCCATCCGTTTAACATGATCTTCCACACGGCAATGCTAGGGTTCCGTCAATCCAAGACTGTGCCGATGGCAGCAGTGCCTCGCACTCGACTTCAAGGTTCGTTTCAGATAACCGATCGGAAACCTCTTCCCTTACTGCCAGGTTTCCTATCGTCGCCTCGAATATACCGCGATGGTATGAGCTGCTCCCATCCTCAATCCATTCTTCTATTGCCTTAAGTCTCATAACCGCAGTGGCTGCCTCACAATTAATCTTTATGTCAATGTGTCGGATATCTAAAAAAGTCTCAATGGGCCTAATGGGCGTGTTCCTCATTGCTCCGCCTAAGCCAAGGTCTATCAAACTACTACTACTACATCAACTACCACTATTTCGGGCCGTAGACTCATAGTGCCCAACATCTGTGAGCCTTCTCAGTACGCTTCTGAATGTGACACTTCCAATACAGTTTCATGTCCAAGATCACACCTAAGTATTTAACCTTGTCAGATATCGAAATTGTCTCATTGAGGAATAGTGGTGCGTAAAATTGGCCCACCTTCGTCTTCTTCGTGAACAGGCATATTTCAGTCTTCTCTGGGTTAACATTGAGATGTCTGGGTCTAGCCCAGTCATATGCCACATGCAAGACCCTTTCGGCCTTTCTGTATAGTTCGTTCGGATCCTTACCCCTTAGAAGTATTATAACATCGTCTGCGTAGCAGACGGGTTCAAATCCCTCCTCAGTAAGCATCCGTAATAGGTCATTTATGGTGGTCACCCATAGGAGTGGCGATAAAATGCCCCCTTGTGCCATTTTCTTTCTTATATCTATGCCATGGGACACACAATTTATCCACCTGTTCCTTAGCATATGGTTTATCCAGTCTCTAAGGACCGGATCCACCCGGTACTGATCTAAGGTTTGGATAATTGTGTCGGTCCGCACATTGTTAAAAGCCCCCTCCATGTCTATGCATGCCGCCAGGGTGTACGTTTTGACATTGAAGGATTCTTCTATTGGGTTGCCCAAAAAGTAATTGCAGATTTTTTAAAAGAAAGTAAATGCATTTTTAATAAAACTTAGAATGAACTTTAATCAAATAAACTTTTTTTACACTTTTTTTCTAAAGCAAGCTAAAAATAACAGCTGATAACTGACAGAAGAAAGAATGCAATTACCGTGTCACAAGCCGTTGAAAAAATTTGTCAACGCCGACTATATGAAAAATCCGCAATTACTTTTTGGGCAACAGAATATTTTTTTTGCACAAACTCGTGCAGAGCAGTCTCCTCCGACCTTCCCTTGATATAGGCATGCAGTTTGTATTTGAGCAGTTCTCTGGATGTCCTACTCTTTATCATGGTGTCCACAATACCGTCCCTGGTATTGAGTAGAAAGGATGTAAGGCTTATGGGTCTGTAGGCCTTTGGTGTCGCATAACTTGCCTTGCCGGGCTTGGGTATAAACACCACCCTTGCCTCCTGCCAGGCTTTCGCAGTATATGCAAGTCCTAGGCACGCTGTGAAAATGTTGGCCAGATGAGGCGCCAGATAGTCTGCTTCTTTCTGTAGTAACGCCGAAAATATTCCATCAGGTCCGGGTTAAGTCACCCGGTTTGAAGCTCCTCAAGGATTTCTTCAACATAAATTCCTGGCGGTTTGTAATAAAGAGAATAAACCGACCTTTATAATCAGGAACAGGCAGTAGGTACTAGATGTCGCCATTGCATCGAAAGATCTAAGCGAAAGGATATGCGACTGGGAAGTGTGGCCACAGCTTCTTTGATCATCGTTATATTAGATTCAGCTTTGGGAAAATACTGCAGAAGAGGTTCCCCGGCTAAACAGAAGAACGGCGGATTGGGATAGATTTTGGCACACATTCTATACGTCTATCCCTTCTAGACCAGAAAAGGAAGTGGAAACTGTGAAGGATATAGACATAATGGTCAAGCGGATCACGAAGGCCCTGAATGACTCGCTTCCGTCAGCATGCCAAGCCAAGGGGCAAACAGCGACCACCATGGTGGACCCCAGAACTGGTTGGTCTAAGGAAGGACTGCAGAAAACTCTTCAACAGAGCGAGGGCCACAAGGGCACCCCCACGATTGCCACTTCTATATGGCTGAGTTAAGAAAATACAAGGGCGAGCTGAGAAATGCTCAGAACAAATCCTAGATGGAATTCTGTAGCTCCGTGGCGTATACATCTGAGGTCTCTAGGCTTAGGAAGATTTCATTCCCGAGACCTATTATGGTGGGATGCATTCAGAAGTCAGAGAATTTATGGACAATGTCTAGTGAGAAAATTCTAGTACTACCCGTTGATATACATTTCCCGGAAAACTATCCAACGGACAACGTGGCGCCAGAAGAGGTTGTCACTGGTATGCATTCGTAGGAGGTTATTGGCCGATAAAAAATTTCAGCTCTTTTAGGTCGCCAAGCCCTGATGATGTATAACCGGCTGAAATACAAGCTGTGTCCAACAGACTGGTCCTTGACTTAGGGAGATATACTCTGTTTGTATCAACATGTCGTATATACCTATTGCCTCTTCTTCTTCGATGTCCTCACAGCTTCTGCAAAAGTCGTTGCTGGCAACCTTCAGTCTGTCAGCATGTTTTCCGGTTAGAAAGTAACTTGTCATAACGGACACAATGACTGAGATGTCTGTTCTAGCCAACGACGGCAAAGCCGTGGACCTCTTCAAATCCAGATTAGGCCACATAGTTTTGGGATTTAATGGCTGCCTGGCTGTCTGAGAAGATATTTATGCCAATCATCGTAATGACATTATATCTTAGCCATACAACCACTTCCTTAATTGCAAGTAACTCCGTTTGATACAACACACTGCAGTGGTCGGGTAACCTTTTCGATATGACCAGTTCTAGATCTTCAGAGTACACCCCAAAGCCCAACTGGTCGTTTAGTTTGGAACCATCCGCATAGAAGTCTATGTAACTTCTGTTGCCAGGGATATCGTAGTTCCAATCGGTTCTATCAGGAATAGTGGTGCAGTACTTTTTATCAAAAAGAAGCTCAGGTTGTAATGAACACTGCCTGGAATATCGGATATTGTATCAAGGATAACACAGTGTCCGTAGCCGCCACATGACCGATGAGAAAGCTCCCTTAACCTCATGGCAGTGGTCGCTGCAATTTTGGTAGCCACAATGTCAAGAGGCATAAGATGTAGCATTAAATTTAGTGCATCTGATGGTGTCGTCCTCAGTGAATCCGCTTAAGTATTGAACAGTAGATAGACTTTTGAAGAGCCGTCCACCAGACCACAACACTATATAGCAATATAGTTCTGACAACTGCAGTATATTCCCAATACATGAGACGCGGTCTTAACACCCAGCTTTTGCGAATGGCTCTATTATAGGTGAATAGGGCAAGAGCTGCCTTTCTTGCCCTTTCCAAAATGTTGGATTTGAAGTTCAATTTCGTGTCCAGCCAAACAAACAGGTATTTTGCGTTTTCTATAAGTGAAACATTCTCTCCACACAAGGAGACATGTTCCACTGTAGGCAACTTGTATATCCTGCTGAAAAGAACTACTTCCGTCTTGCACGGATTTATACTCAGGCAACTTTCGGTAGCCCACTTTGCTGTTGCACGTAGAGCTTCCTGAAGTTTATCTCTCAGAGTGCTGGGATACCGCAATTGCCACGTCATCAGCATACGAGACAACTTTTACATCTTTCCCTTCCAGAGGCCATAATATATTGTTAATGGCTATATTCCAAAGTAGAGGAGACAGTACACCTCCTTTAGGTGTTCCTCTGCTGACCCATCTTTTTAGATACACAGATCCCAAGCATGCCGTAATGCAACTTTTGGTAAGTAAGTTGTTTATAAACTTTCTTACGGTAGAGTTAATGCCTAGAAACTCAAACTCCTTCATGATTGACATCGGTTTTACATTATTGAAAGCACCTTCAATGTCTAGAAATGTCACCATTGTATATCCCTTGACAGCGAGAGAACCCCCTATGTAGCCGGCAAGGTCGTGAAGGGTTGTTTCAGTGGATTTGCTTTTACTACATGCATGCTGCTACCGCAACAGGCGATCTCTAGGGATTTTTGCCCGAAGATATGTTTCTATCAACCTCTCAAGAGTCTTCAGCTTAAGGGATGACAGACTAATAGGACGAAAATCTTTCGCTTTCATGTGGTAGGGTTTTCCAGCTTTCGGAATGAAAATGACCTTCGTGTACCTCCATCCCACAGGTATATAGGACATTCTGAGCAGAGTATATCTCCCTAAGTCAGGGAACCAGTCTATCAGACACAGCTTGTTATTCAACCGGTGATACATTATCAGGGTCTGGCAACTTAAAGGAGTCGAAACTTCTAATCGCCCAAAGGTTTTTCGGCTCAGACACAATTTCCCTAATAGCCTCCGACGAATGCATACCAGTGACAAACTCTTCGGGCGCCACATTGTCCGTTGGAGAATTTCCCGGGAAATGTGTATCAAAGAGTAGTTCTAGTGTTTCCTCATTAGACATTCCCTGACTTCTGAATATACACCATCGTAATAGGCCTCGAGCACAGAATTTTCCTGAGCCTAGAGGCTGCAGATGTGTCCTCCACGGAGCTGCAGAATTCTACCCAGGATTTGTTCTGAGCCTTCCTCAGCTCGCCCTTATATTTTCTTAGCTCAGCCTTATAGATGTCCTAATCGTGTGGTGCTCTTGTGGAAAGTTTACTGCAGTCCTTCCTTAGACCAACCAGCTCTGGGGTCCAACATGGCGGTCGCTGTTTGCCCCTTGGCTTGGCATTAGGGCTTGCTGACACAGGTCCTCCTATGTCTATCCCAATTTAGCGCAAAAAGTGTACTCTACTGCCAAAGACCTTATAAAGGGTGATTTTTTTGAGGTTAGGATTTTCATGCATTAGTATTTGACAGATCACGTGGGATTTCAGACATGGTGTCAAAGAGAAAGATGCTCAGTATGCTTTGACATTTCATCATGAATAGACTTACTAACGAGCAACGCTTGCAAATCATTGAATTTTATTACCAAAATCAGTGTTCGGTTCGAAATGTGTTCATTCACCGTTCAGCGATGAGGCTCATTTCTGGTTGAATGGCTACGTAAATAAGCAAAATTGCCGCATTTGGAGTGAAGAGCAACCAGAAGCCGTTCAAGAACTGCCCATGCATCCCGAAAAATGCACTGTTTGGTGTGGTTTGTACGCTGGTGGAATCATTGGACCGTATTTTTTCAAAGATGCTGTTGGACGCAACGTTACGGTGAATGAACACATTTCGAACCGAACACTGATTTTGGTAATAAAATTCAATGATTTGCAAGCGTTGCTCGTTAGTAAGTCTATTCATGATGAAATGTCAAAGCATACTGAGCATCTTTCTCTTTGACACCATGTCTGAAATCCCACGTGATCTGTCAAATACTAATGCATGAAAATCCTAACCTCAAAAAAATCACCCTTTATTACTGTCCTATTCTATCCCGATCGGCCATTATATCTTCTTATATATAAAAATAAAATTGTGTTGTTTGTGTGTTTCTTATAGACTCAGAAACGGCTGAACCGATTTTCTTGAAATTTTCACAGATGGTGTATAATGATCCTGTGGTGAAAATAGGGTACTAAATTTTTTGATATCTGGAGAGGGGGGCGGACCCTCCCTATTAACCTAATTTTCTGAAACGCCAGATCACGGAGATGGGTGGTGAGATTTTAATTTTGTGTGCTCTCATATAGTACCCTAAAAATATAAATTTTGTATTCAAATTTTGGGTGGGGTACCTAGGGGGGCTGCCCCACCCTAAAACCCACCAAACATATATTTGGACCAATGACGACAATATAGGACTCAAATGAAAGGTATTTACGATGAGAAAAAGTATCTCATATCAAACTGTCGGACCAAGTGCTAGGGGGACCACCCCAAGCCCCACAAGACCCCTTAATCGGACATATTTACCGACCATGGCAATATGGGACTCAAATGAAAGGTATTTGCGAGTAGAATACGCATCTGATATCCAAATGTGGGACCACGTTTCTGGGGGGTAATTAAAGGTATTTGGGAGTAGACCAATACGTATTTGCCCACCAAGACAATTTGGGTTTTAAAGAGAGTGAAACTAAATATTTTTAGTTTTTAGGGCCAATACCCCAAACCGGATATATTTGCTGACTTTTGCAATAAGGAGTTTAAATGAGATAAGAAAACGATTTTAATATCCATTTTTGAGGCCAATGGCAATATGGGGTTGAGATTAATGTTATATAGATATATGAGAATATAGCACGTTGCTGATATATTTTCATGGCTTAATATTTGGGGACCATGTTGGATACTGTTGGAGGCCACCATATCGCAGAGGTTGGCGTGTCCGCTTATGACGCAGAACGCCTGGGTTCGAATCCTGGCGAGAATGTCAGAGAAAATTTTCAACGATGGTTTTCCCCCTTCTAATGCTGGCAACATTTGTGAGGTCCTTGCCAATCAAAAGGCTATCAAAAGGGCCTCCTTTTATCCTCCTCTTTATCATTGAGCTTAAAATCTTGAATCGGACTGATATGTGAGAAGTTTGCCCCTGTTCCTTAGTGGAATGTTCATGGGCAAAGTTTGCATTTGCAATGTTGGGGGACCACTCCAATCCCCAAAACACCCCTATGTACAATCTGGCATATTTACCGACCATGTCAATGTGAAGCTTAAATACAAGGTATTTGGGGGGTAGAGCAAGAATTGATACCCATTTTCTGGAGGTCTACCCCTTTCCCAAAATATCCCACAAGCAGCAATTTTTTACTGATCATCGCAATATGGGAGTCAAATAAAGGTATTTGGGAGTAGAATACGAATTTGATATCCAAATGTAGGACCATGTATTTAGAGCATCACCCCTTTCCCAAAACACCCCCCAAAAGGTAAAAATTGTTCGACCATGCCAATATGTGTCTCAAATGAAAGGTATTTGAGATTAGAAAACAAATTTGATAACCTTTTTTTGGGACCATGTGTTTGGGTGACGCCTCATCGTGTAAACTCCCCTTAAATCAATGGCAATATGGGGTTTAAATATTGTAAACGGTATTTGAGAGCAGAGCACTATGCTGATATATTTTCAGGGTCACTTCACCCCCGAAAACACCCCTCAATCAGATATCATGAGAATATCGGGCTGAAATAAAGTATTTTAAGTATGGAGTACACCTTACATACAAACTTAAATATCATATGCTGAACGGCAGGACGTGACCCACTTTTTAATTTGGGCTATGGGCTTGGGACGGCTGCCTAAATACTTGGATCGAATTATTCATATCATATAACTCTAATCCCGAATATTTTTCATTGGAGTCCTATATTGTCCCGATCGGTCCGCTTTTCATTTTGGGCGGTATTCTTGGGCCAACCCCTTGGGTATTTGGATCCCATTTTTGACACCATATTTATATTCTACTCCCAACAAGCTTTCATTTGAGTGCCATATTGTCCCGATCGGTCCACTTTGAATTTTGGCGATACTTTTCGGGCGGTTTTGAGCTTGGTGGTTGGGTGGGCTTCCTAGATTCGGCTCTGCCGAACTTAGCAAATTCGTCTGTCCAAATGTTGACGGTATGTCTAGCGGCCTTTTGAGTTACTTATTCTCAAATTTTATTTTGAATATCGTATGCTGCACTGTGCCTCCTGCATCTGCTGGTTATCATCATGATTCTTGGACTTCAAATGGAACAAAAGGATAGCTGTGTATTGCCAACTGGGCCCTGTTTGCAATTGTCAATATTCCGCGATATCCTAAAATGTGTTTCTGGTGTCTTTTCACTGTTGCTGCTGCCATCCATGTCGCGTGAGCCGACTTGTCTGCCAGTCTGTTGCAGCAACCACAGTGATGAAACCGCCACCACCAGCCAGTCAGTCAGACAGTCAGCATGGCAGCCAATAGTTAACTTTTGCTTATCCGAACTTGGGAAATTCATGCGCTAAGGAATTTCAGTTGGAAAACAAAAAAATGCGAAAAAATCGGGACCAATTTTTTCTGCCAGGCAATGGTGGTGGTGCATTGCTGTTGGAATACATTTTCGTCTCACATGATAAATGCAGTGCAAGGTTTTAACTGTGCCCTCCCAGGCTACTACAGCGTTTTGCCAACATGAAATGTTGCTGTTGCAGTTGCTGGTGCTGTGGTATTGTCTTGTCGTCCAGCAGTTGCTAGTACATGAGGATGCTGCGTGGCACCTCTGCCCACCATACCCTGTCTGAGTTCTGTCATCAATGAGACCTTTTACTTTTGTTGGAGTATGCAAGAATTCGAACTGAGATTGCAAAGTAGTTTTAAATTTCATTTCGTCTTTTGCTTTGTCCATCTTATTTGGTTCGTGGATAGGTTTAATACTTTTCTTAGCTTTTTAGCACTTGTAAGCAGAACTTAAATTTTCGCTTGACAAGCTGGATAGGGCCCGCTCCGCTGCGCCTTCTCTCACTCTCTTATTTTATCAGAGCCCTATACGGTCACGTCAGGAAATAAGTCCTATTTAGGGGTGCTGGTACGGCCTTTCAGATATTTTGCGCCAATGTGGATATTATATTGGTGCTCTTCTCCCAAATACTTTCATTGGAGCCCTATATTGCTATGGTCGGTAAATATGAGCGGTATGGGGGTGTTTTTGAGAGTGAAGCGATTCCCCATATATCAGATTCGTGGTCTGGTCTCAAATACCATTCATTTGAGTTCCATATTGTCATTATTGGTTTTATTCCGCTTGGTTGGTGGCTTTGGAGAGGGGGGCGGCCCCCTAAATATTCCACCCATCTCCGACATCTGGCGTTTTTGGAAATAGGGTAAGGGGAGGGTCCGCCCCTTCAAGTTTGGATGTTAGATCTTCTTCATTCTCTTGGATTTGGTGGTGGATAGGAGCAGCCAAACTCTCTCTGCCCCAAAAGTGGGCAGAGAGAAATCCCGAAAATCAAACAAATGTTGCCAACATTAGCCCAGAAAAATATCAGCATGGTGCTCTACCCCCAAATTTCTTTAATTTGTGCCCCAATTGCCATTGGTTTAGGGGGAGTTTGTGGGTAGGCGCCTCAGACACCAAGGAATACGTTTTTATATCAGCATGGGACTCTACCTTTAAATAGCTTTCATTTGATATTCATATTTTCCCAATAGGTAAATTTGTCCAGGTATGGGGTTTTGCGTGGTGGGGAGGGTCCACAGACACCAAAAAATAATTTTTTTTCTCAGATTTGTTTTCTACTTCTAAATACCTTTTATTTGATACCCATACGACTCAAAGCGGTAAAAGTGTCGTGTTGGGTGGTGCTTTTGGGGGTGGGGGCCCCCCGTCAATTAGAGTAACATTTTAATGCCAAGTTCGTACTCTACTCTTAAATACCTTTCAATGGATACCCATATTGCCCAAAGCGGTGAAAATGTCCCCTTGGGGCTTTGTTGGGGGTGGGGGACCCCCCCGAAACATAACAGTGGCATTTGTTTACCAAATTCGTACTCTACTCTTAAATACCTTTCATTTGATACCCATATTGTCCCAATCAGTGCACATGTCCGTTTCGGGTGGGTTTTGGGAAGGGGCGTCCCCCCGATTATTTTTCACCAATTTTGTGTTTTTGGGCTACCATAAGGTGGCATACAAAATGTCGCTTAAATCGGTGGACGCATCTCCGAGATCTGGCGTTTTTGAAAATTGGGGTATGGGAGAGGGCCCGCCCCTCTTCGGATATGAAAAAATTTAGTACCCTATTTTCACCGGGGGCCCAATCTCTACCATATGTGAACATTTCATGAAAATCGGTTCAGCCGTTTTTTAGTCTATACGGAACAGACATACAGGCAAAGCGCAACAATTTCATTTTTATACCCTTCACCATAGGATGGGGGTATACTAATTTCGTTATTCAGTTCGTACCTACTCGAAATATTCGTCTAAGACCTCATAAAGTATATATATTCTTGATATTCAACAACTGTGCCAAGTCTGGTTTAAATAGGTTCATAACCTGATATAGCTGCCATATAAACCGATCTTGGGTCTTGACTTCTTGAGCCTCTAGAGGGCGCAATTCTAATCCGATTGGAATGAGATTTTACACAACGTGTTTAGTTATGATATTCAACAACTGTGCCAAGTCTGGTTTAAATCGGTCCATAACCTGATATAGCTGCCATATAAACCGATCTTGGGTCTTGACTTCTTGAACCTCTAGAAGGCGCAATTCTTATCCGATTGGAACGAAATTTTGCACAACGTGTTTTGTTATAATATCCAACAACTGTGCCAAGTCTGGTTTAAATCGGTTCATAACCTGATATAGCTGCCATATAAACCGGTTCTGGAATCTTGATTTCTTGAGCCTCTAGAGGGCACAATTATTATCCGATTTGCTTGAAATTTTATTCGACGCATCCTCTCATGACCATCAACATAGGTGTTTAATGTGGTTTGAATCGGTCTATTGATTGATACAGCTCCCATATAAAACGATCTCTCTATTTTGAGCCCTCTTCTTGAGCCCTTACAAGCCGCAATTTGTGCCCGATTTGACTGGAATATTGCATATGGTGTTCCGTTATGATTTTGATCAACTGTGCCAAATTCGGTTCAGATCGGTCTTTATTCTGATATAGCTCCCATATAAACCGATATCCCGATTTGACTTCTTGACTTCTTACAAGCTGCAATTTTTTGAATGCGGTCTTTCGTTACAACTTCCAACAACTGTGCCAAATACGGTCCAAATCGTTCTATAACCTAATATGGGTGCTATGTAAACCGGTCTGTCGATCATCCTGGTTCGGTTCCTAGAAGCTTTAATATTTGCTGGCTTGACAGAAATTTGGTATGATGAATAAAATAATGCCCATCGGCCATAATGCCCCTCGGTTTATAATCTGATATAGCTCCCATATTAACCGAACTCCCGATTTGACATCTTGAGCCCCTGGAAGCCACAATTTTCATTCGATTTGGTTGAAATTTTGAACATAGTACTCTATTAAGACTCCCTACCACGATGCCAAGTACGGTTCAAATCGGTCTATAACCTGATATAGCTCCCATATAAACCGATCTCCCGATTTGACTTCCTGAGCCCTTTGAAGCCGCAATTTTTGTCCGATTTGGTTGTTGTGACTCCCAACAACTGTACCAAATACAGTTCAAATCGGTCAATAACTTAATATAGCTCCCATATTTTAGCAGAATCCATGGTGTTGGGTTCCCAAGATTCGGCCCGGCTGAACTTTGCACGATTTTACTTGTTTTTATTAGTTTTTTTTCGGTTGTATCCCACTGTGCAATGGTTGCATTGGCTAGGCTATGTTTTCAGAATGAATGAGGAAGTCTTTTGAAGGCGATCATTATGGTGGCACATGCAAACCGGGACAAACAGAACTTCGATGGAAAGATCAAGTGGTGAAATGCATCTCGAAGCTAGATGACAGAGATTGGATAGGGAGCGCAGAAGATCGAGGAGCTTGGAACGCTATTCTAAGTTCGGCTAATGGGACAAATGTTCTCTCATAGCCAATTAAGGTAAAGTGAAGAACATTTGCGGAGGCCACATCCGGAGACCACCGTAGCGCAGGGGTTAGCATGTTCGCCTATGACGCTGAACGCCTGGGTTCGAATCCGGGCGAGACCATCAAAAAAAATATTCAGCGGTGGTTTTCCCCTCCTAATGTTGGTAACATTTGTGAGGTACTATGCCATGTAAAAACTTCTCTCCAAAGAGGTGTCGCACTGCGGCACGCCGTTCGGACTTGGGGGCCCCTTATCATTTAGCTCAAAACTTGAATCGGACTGCACTCATTGATATGTGAGAAGTTTGGCCCTGTTTAAAGCGATCTGGTAGGCTCAATGGTGGGACCTAGAAGGCTCCTTCTTTCTCTTCCGTCAGCGGTTTCAACTTGGCTACAAAAACTGGAAGCTTTTGGATGAATATAGCCAAAGACCCATTCCCGCCTCCTGATGCCAAGCATCTCAACTAGTAGTATAAGCATCTCTGACAGAAATTCGCCACCAAGCGGCATTTAAAACCCAAAGTTTTGTTTTATTGAATGGAACGTTTTCATGATCACCATTGCTGGCAACACATTCGCATACGGGTGCTGAACTTCAAACGAACATGGATGAGAACAACAAAAAACAAAAACAAAAAAACAGTCAAACAACATTCTTTTGTTGGTTTCATGGCTCAATGCGCAGATTCTCCACTGTCCGTACACCGTACAGCGTCCCCTCCCTTAAATATTCGGCATTCACAGATCCCTTTTGCCATTTCAAGAAACCCTTAACAAAGGCGCTGAATGCATGCATGCTACATGGCATGCATTGCAAAGCGGCAGCATCAGCATCGGCGCAAACGAAGCCTTTGCTAGTTTTGCCCATCGAAGCAAGCAACCAATCGATTGTCTGTCCAGTTTTCTTCTATCATAAGAGGCAACCTAAATTGTGTGTGAGATGTTATAAGATCACAAGATTTCTGAGAATTCCATTTCCATACATACATCCGACCATCCGACCCATCGACATACATACGAATGTACAAAGATCATCAAAAAGAGCAACAAAAATTCGACATACCTTTGCTGTGGCCACATTGGAGCTGAAGGAACTGGGGGGAGCGAGCACTAACAAAACAATGGCACACAAAACGCCCAAATGGAAGACACAAAGAAACCAAGTGGAAACCAAAGCTTGCGCTGGGGCTAAGGTTGAAACTGAACGCGCAGCCATAGCCTTAGTTGAAGTTGAAGCTGAAGCTAAGGTTGAAGTACAATGGAGGTACTTTTCGGGATGTTGTTACACGTTATCCACGGATGTATGCATGATGCATGATGCTGAACACACTCGAAGTAGGTACGTGTCCGATCATATCCTCTTGGGGTATATTTAGATTTATGAGAAACATTTGGTTTCTTTATGCCCCCCTCCCCCCCACTTGGCCGCCTCACTACTGAAAGCTGCAGGCTGTTCTCTAAATTTGGAGCTGTTGTTGGTCGCCGTCAGCGATGATGTTGCTGATGGTGTTGTTGTTACTGTGATTGTTGTTGGCATTGCACTCTCAACAACAAATTCAATTATAGCCATATTGAATGTTTGAAAAAATGATGCAACAACAACAACAACAACAACGTATACCATAGGTCTCAGTGAATTCACAACAGCCTTTTCCCGTGTGAGCCTTTATATCATTCGAATGCATTTGCCAAGGTTGACTTCCAATATGGTCAAAACATTGTGCACATCCCTGTAAAGGAGTCACATGAAGTTGAAGGTAATGAACTGGAATGGGGCCTGACTGGGAAGTTGTTAAATCACTGTTTCAGTCAAACACTTGCGTTGATCGCAGGAATTCCATATGATTCCTTTTGACACTTCTATTTTTTTTTTTTCATTCAAGAAAATCTTGTTTGCAATTTTGAGGCAAACGGAAAACTTTGGAGAGTTTAAATTTCCGCCACCATGAAAGAAAAAACATTTCAGTAAGTAATCCGAAATATGGTCACCATTTAAATATCAATGAAAAACCAGTAAGGAAAGGCAAAAGTCTGGTGGAGCCGATAGGGCAGATCGGTTTATGAGGGAGCTGTATCAGGCTATAGACCGATTCAGACCCTTGTTCAAAATACATTTATTTTGAACATGAGAGATAACGCATTAGCATTTCATAGCCCACGCGTTGTTATCTTATAGAGTCTGTGTGCTGTTTAGGGTCTATTTGTACGATCGCCTATCTCATAAAACCAATACGCACAGCCGTATAAACCCTGCATGTGTACTTTTAAAAAGGGAATAGATAATGAGTCTAAGAAATGCATGTGTGTGTTTACTTAGGATCGTAAAATATCAGATAAGGAGAAACGGAGATATCACTGCGTTGGTATCTCGTTCTAGTTTAGTTTTAAGATTTTCATTTATTGTAGTGATAGGAAATTTGAAAATAAATGGTCAGTATAAATCTAGCATCAGAGAAGTGCGTTTTAGATTCAGCTCAACATTTGGTCCTTCGTAAAATTGAGTTATCCCCCACCCGAGGTAAGAAGCTCAATGGAACTAGGCCTATAAAGCAATTTAATAAAAATTGTTTAACACCCACTGAAAAATTAAATTCTGTGAAGAAGCGTCCTCGTGGCTTTAAACAACGAGAAGAAAAATAATAATAGAAATCACAATCCACTAAAAAGTGGAAATACAGTGAAGAAGCGTTCTCGTGGCTTTAGACAACGAGAAGAAAAAAAAAAACACATAATAAAAATATCAGAAAAATAAACAAACAAAACTACAAATAAAGTAAAATGGTTCGTCAGCAGTTATACAAGCGTCAAAATGAGATTGGTGAATATATCATCAATTTGAAGCAAAGCTGCCTTAAGGAAACCGCAAGAAGTGTGGCTAAGGAAACCTGCAAAGCCCAGTTGGGGCAAGTTTGGCAGGAATTCAAAAATAACCACACGAAGTTAACCGAATTGGGTATCACCGAGGAACCGTACTTTAAAAACAAGTATTATGAGAAGGTGAACTCATTGGTGGAGGAAATCTGTGCAGCCCTAGAGACGAACGAGGATGCAGCCAGCCAATTGGAAACTGGAAAAACTGAATCGTCGGGGTTGAAATTACAACAAATCCAACCGCAGGAAAATGGGGAGTCCAAAAATGAGAAGGAAAGAATAGCGGAAAAAAGGAAGGAAAGAATAAGAAAACTTATTCGAAAGTTAGTAGGAGAACTACTAGAGTTGGAACAACTCAATATTAAAGTCTTGCTGGAAGAAGCAAAAAGATCATGGGAAACACAGATGAATCAAATTAATGATCTATTATGGGAACTCACTATCAACCATGAGGGGTCTTACGAAGACATCACTAAAGAAGTTGATGAAGTAGAAAACCTCTACAAAAGAAGTAAAACAACGCTGATCTTAAGATTGGACAAATGTAAGGAGGAGAGATGTCCTATAAAACTAGCGGAGATAAAAATACCGGACTTCTACGGTAACGTGGAAGAATGGCCATCTTTCCATGATTTATACAAGAAGCTCGTACATGATGCCGAGAGCTTATCGGACGTTGAGAAAATGTTTTATCTGAAAGCTCATATTAAAGGAGAAGCGTCAAAAGTAATTAAACATTTACCGGCAGATGGAAGCAATTACCAGCCAGCGTGGGAGATACTAAATCAACGCTTTGGAAATAAAAGAATTTTGTTTCAAACGATACTAGACCGATTGTTAGATCAACCCCATGTGTGTAGTGAGAACGCTAAACAAGTAAAAGGATTACTTGATACAACAATTGAATGCGTCCAAGGGTTAAAAGCAATGAAATGCAACATCGAGGATGCTGTAATGGCGCGTGTAATCATCCGTAAGCTAGACAAAGAAGGTTTATTATTATACGAGCAGCATACAAAGAAATCGAAAGAAATTCAGGAGCTTAAAGATGTTTTGGAGTTCTTGGAGGAACGATATCAAAATTTGGAGGCAGCAGGTACAAAGAAGTACAGCAGCAATTACAATCATCGGCAACAGCAGCCTATGAAAAGTACGACACTCTATACGGATAAAAGTGCGTGTCTATACTGTAGAAAACAAGGACACTTAACGGAAGAATGTCGAAGTCTGTTGAGATTGCCAGTGGCGGAACGAGTATCATGGGTTAAAACAAAAAATATATGCCATAGATGCTTGAACCACAATCAGAATGCAAGATGCGATAGTACCATCAAATGTGGAACCTGTGGGTTTAAACATCATTCGGTACTCCATCTAACTAAGACATCCACTACATGTCTTGCTAACGGGACAAGGAGTGTCCTACTGGCAACGGCTCAGGTGCAGGTCAAGAATATACATGGAGAGATGGTTACCTTGAAAGCTTTGGTGGACCAAGGATCACAGTCAACGTTTTTAAGGGAAGAAGCAGCACAGATACTTCAAATCCCTCGAGAAAAGGCCAATATGGAATTGCATGGACTAGGTGACAATTTGGTGGGAGTTGCAAAATCAAAAGTAAAAGTTAGGATCCATCCGAGATTTCCCAGCAACTATTCACTCGATGTCGAAGCTCTTATTTTACCAGCGTTAGCTTCCGTCCATTTGGATTCTTCGTTAGTACACAACCAGGGTGTATGGAAAAACTTTCAATTGGCTGATCCAAACTACTACAAGAACGAGAGGATAGATATGGTGCTTGGCGGAGATGTGTATGTGGACATACTAAAGAACGGAATACATAAGAAGCATGGAATGTTGGGGCAACATACCAAGCTGGGATTAATGTTGTCCGGCCCATTAACGATTCGAGTCCCAGTAGCGAAAAAAGGTGTCAATGTCACTACAGAGATTGAAAGATTTTGGGAAACTGAAGAGTTGGATATGGACATGGTTACAAACGATGACGAAAAATGTTTGGATAATTATGCTGCTACAACGAAAAGAAATGAAGAAGGGCGGTTTATAGTTCAAATCCCCTTCAAAGAAGATAAAGAGCTGGGAACATCGTATAAACAGGCAGCAGCCAGACTCATTAGCCTGGAGAAAAAGCTCATCAAGGATAATGCTATGAAGCATGAATACTCAAGAATTATGGAGGAATATATTGCACTGGGGCACATGAAGCCAGTGAAACAGATTCATAGCGGTAAATATTATTTACCACATCAAGCGGTTGTTCGAGAGGACAGTCTGACTACGAAAGTCAGAGTGGTTTTCGACGGTTCCGCGAGTACAAATAATGGAAGAAGTCTGAACGACATAATGCATGTCGGGCCACGGTTGCAGAGAGACGTCTTCGACATACTACTCAACTTTCGTTTAAAAAGGTTCGTGATTTCTTCAGATGTTGAAAAAATGTACCGCCAAATAATGGTGGATGAGGAGAGCCAGCGGTATCAACATGTTCTGTGGCGGAAAGATAGGAATGAGGAAATCAAAGAATATCAGCTGACAACAGTGACATTCGGAACAGCAAGTGCCCCGTTCTTGGCCGTAAGAACCTTAATGCAGATTGCGAAAGAATGCGCGGATACGAAGGTGAAGCAAATAATTGAAGAAGATTTTTATATGGATGATCTTCTTACGGGGGCAGACACAATAGAAGAGTGTCTCCAGCTTCGATTCAAAATATCAAGGCACTTAGAGGGTTATGGATTTCATCTCAGAAAATGGTGTTCAAACAATGAACACATTGTGAAATCATCGAAAGAAGACAAGGAGAACGAAATAATAAACATCAATGAAACCACTAATGTAAAAACCCTGGGACTTCAGTGGAAACCGAAGGAAGACGAATTTCGATTTAAAATATCGGAATACCCAGCGGAGAGTACAACAAAGAGGCTGGCTTTATCATATCTAGCAAAAATATTTGATCCGCTTGGGTTGCTGACACCAGTCATAATAACGGCGAAGTTGTTTATTCAGAGTTTATGGTTGCTAGAGATGCAATGGGACCAGAAAATCGATGGAGATTTGGAGATCAGCTGGAAAGAATTCGTGACACGTATTTCGTCTCTACAAGACGTTAAGATACCTAGATGGCTAAACTCTTCATCCGAAAGTAAAATTAAAATTTTGGGATTTGCGGATGCATCAGAGAAGGCCTATGCAGCAGTGGTTTATATTAAAACCGATAAAGGAGTTTCCTTGATGGCTGCAAAAAGCAAAGTAAACCCGATTAAAAACAAAAAGACGCTTCCGAAATTAGAGCTGTGTGCAGCCTTCCTATTGGCCAAGCTGCTAAATAGAATAATTAGTGTGGTCAAAGCCGAATCGGAAGTTTATGCCTGGAGTGACTCCACAATTACACTTGCTTGGATTGAAAATAACAAGAGCAAAGATAAATTTATAAGGTCACGAGTAACCGGCATAAAAAATTTGGTATCTCAGGCGCAGTGGCGGTATGTAAAGTCAAAAGAGAATCCAGCAGACTTGGGGTCAAGAGGCGTGTCCCCAGATAAACTTGTAGACTCAAAGCTATGGTGGGAAGGTCCCCAGTGGCTGCTGTTGCCGGAGGCGGAATGGTCTCTAACCCCTCCAGAGTTGAAGACATGCGCTTCCACGGCTTCCAAGGAAGCACCTACCTTATTGAACGATTTGATAGAAAGGTATTCATCATATGAGTGGTCATGCTGCTCTTATTTTAGTTATTCTCATAATAATAATATTAGCGATATGTTTTATTAAGAAGTTTATTCAAAGGCAAAATGTATCAGCTTTAAATTTTTAGATCTTTAGAACTTATGTAAAATAATATATCTAAAATTACAGTCCACTATTACAAATTATCGAACGACAAATCAAAGATATAATTAGACAAAAATACAGTCAGTCCACTATGTAGACTTACGCGCCCGGCAGAATGTTCAAAATACATTTATTTTGAACATGAGAGATAACGCATTAGCATTTCATAGCCCACGCGTTGTTATCTTATAGAGTCTGTGTGCTGTTTAGGGTCTATTTGTACGATCGCCTATCTCATAAAACCAATACGCACAGCCGTATAAACCCTGCATGTGTACTTTTAAAAAGGGAATAGATAATGAGTCTAAGAAATGCATGTGTGTGTTTACTTAGGATCGTAAAATATCAGATAAGGAGAAACGGAGATATCACTGCGTTGGTATCTCGTTCTAGTTTAGTTTTAAGATTTTCATTTATTGTAGTGATAGGAAATTTGAAAATAAATGGTCAGTATAAATCTAGCATCAGAGAAGTGCGTTTTAGATTCAGCTCAACACCCTATTCGATACGCATGCTGAAGGTCATGGGAGAAGCCGTTGTATTAAATTTCAGCCCTCTAGAGGCTCAAGAATTCAAGATCCCAGATCGGTTTATACCTGTAGGTAGGTTGGGATTATAAATGGGCCTAATCGGTACATGTTTTGATATAGCTGCCATATAAACCGCTCTTGGGTCTTGACTTCTAGAGCGCGTAATTCTTATCCGATTTGGCTGAAATTTAGCAGGAAGTGTGTTGGTATGACTCCTAACAACTGTGCTTAGTATGGTCTAAATCGATCCATAACCTGATATAGCCGCCGTATAAGTCAATCTCCCGATAAGACTTCTTGGGCTTCTAGAGGGCGCAATTCTTATCCAATATGGTTGACATTTTGCCAATTATGCCAATGGTATGGTCTAAGTCGGTTGATACATGATATATTGTGCCATAGAAACCAATCTTGGGTCTTGACTTCTTGAGCTTATAGATATAGGGCAATTCTTATCCGACCTGGCCGAAATTTTATTGTAACATTGTTTATTGTGAACTCTTAATAGGACCTTCCTTTTGTTATAAAACCAAAACATCTTTAATTGCAAAAGTGCTTTGATAGCCGCAAACGATTATGCGTGTACTGGACCAATGGTAGTCGCTTCTGGGGCCAAATGCCTGGTTGTCCACCACACCCACAAAACACCAACACACAGGACATACTTATCGAACATGACAATATGGGGGTGAGACGGGCTCGCAGACCCTTGGCAGCAGACTCTTGATACCAAATCCGTGTTCTACTTCCGAATTCGATACTTCCAAATACCATTCTTTTGAGGCCCATATTGCAAGATCGATGAATATATCCGGCTTCTGGGGTGATTTGAGGGTGGGGCGGCCACCCAGACACTTGATCCTGCAAATAGATGTCAGTTTCGTGCTCTACTTTTAAAAACCTTTCATAAGAGTCTCCTATTGTACAACCGGTATGTATGCCTGGTTTTTAAGGGGTAATTCCTCACAAATTTTAATGCCATATTCGTATTCTACTCACCAATGATTTTCATTTGAGTCGCATATTGCTATTATCGGCCAATATGGGTGTTAAAAGGGGTGTAAGATGGGGACGGCTCCCCAAATACTTCGACTCAACTTTTAACTTCAAATTTGTACTCTACTCCCAAATATCTTTCATTTGAGTCCAATATTGTTCCAATCGGTCGAATTTCATTTTTTGGATAAGGGGGAGGGTCCCACACCTTTCCGATATCAAAATATTATATTACCTCTAACGTCCTCCGGATCAACCTACATAATCTGGCAAAATTTCGGCAAAAAATCGGTTTAGCCGTTTTTATACCCAACACCATAGGATGGTGATTTACTAACCTAGTCATTCTGTTTGTAACATCTCGACATATTGATCTAGGAACCCATAAAGTACAAATATTCTTGTTCGTCTCGACATTCTAAGTCGATGTAGCCATGTCCGTCCGTCCGTCTGTCGAAATCACAATAGCGTTCGAAAGCGTAAAGCTAGCCGCTTGGGGATTGAAAATGGGCCATATCGGTTCAGATTTGGATAAAGCTCCCATATAAGCCGACCTACCGATTTGTCTTCTTTAACCTCTGGACGCTGAAATTTTCGTCTGATTTGGCTGAAATTTTGCACATAGTGTTCTGTTATGACTTTCCAACAACTGTGCCAAGTACTGTCTTAATCGGTCTATAACCTGATAATCCAATGTCTCGATTTGATTTCTCGAGCCCCTGGAAGCCGCAATTTTCATTCCATTTGGTTGAAATTTAGCGCAAAGTGTTCTGTTATGACTTCAAACAACTATGCCAAGTACGGTCTTAATCGGTCTATAACCTGATATAGCTCCCATATAAACCAATATCCCGATTTGATTTCTTGAGCGCCTTGGAAGCCTCAATTTTTACTCTTTTTGGCTAAAATTTAAAATCTAGATCTGTAAAGAACCTGATATAGCTCCTACATAACCCGATCTTAAGGTTGGCCTTCTTGAGCCCCTGGAAGCCTCAAGTTTCATAACAGAACACTATGTGCAGAACTTCAGCCAAATCGTATGAAAATTGCGGCTTCCAGGGGTGGATGGGTGGTGGGGGGACGCCCCATCCCAAAACCCACCCGAACGGACATGTGCACTGATTGGGACAATATGGGTATCAAATGAAAGGTATTTAAGAGTAGAGTACGAATTTGGTAAACAAATTCCACTGTTATGTTTCGGGGGGTCCCCCACCCCCAAAAAAAAGCCCCAAGAGGACATTTTCACCGCTTTGGGCAATATGGGTATCAATTGGAACGTATTTAAGAGTAGAGTACGAACTTGGCACTAAAATGTTACTCTAATTGACGGGGGGGCCCCACCCCCAAAAACACCACCCAACAGGACACTTTTACCGCTTTGAGTAGTATGGGTATCAAATAAAAGGTATTTAAAAGTAGAAAACAAATCTGATACACAAACTTTTTTTTTGGTGTCTGCGGACCCTCCCCACCACCCAAAACCCCATAGCTGGACAAATTTACCTATTGGGAAAATATGAATATTAAATGAAAGCTATTTAAAGGTAGAGTCCCATGCTGATATAAAAACGTATTCCTTGGTGTCTGAGGCGCCTCACCACCCCCCAAAACCCCTCAACAGGACATGTTTACCGATTGGGACAATATGGGTATCAAACGAAAGATATTTGGAAGCTGAATACACATCTGTTATAAGAATTTGTTCCAAGATGTCTAGGGGTCCCCCCCCATCCAAAAAACCCCCCAAAACGGAATAAATGTCCAACATCACAAAATGGGTATCGAATGAAAGGTCTTTGGGACTATGAATCTGGTGTGTACAATTAGGACAGAGTTGGGGACCCTGCCCACCCACTAAATACCCTTCAATAGTAGGTGTAGTTCGATCGGGATAATATGTCAATTAAAAGAAAGGTCTATGATAGTATATTTCGAATCCAATGTTGGTATAAGGATTCAGGTATCTGGTTCACGTCCAACGCCATGCAATGCAATGCCAAACTGTCATGTGGGAAGACCGAGAATATATTGTACTCAAACGAAAGGACGTGTCAGAGGGCAATCCCCCTCCCCCTATTCTACCCAAAAAAGAAGGCATTAAGATCAGGATAGAATAGGACAGAAATAAAAAATCTTGGGTAGTAGAAAATACGCTTTTTACACTCAGATTGCGATAGACACAGGAGAACCTGCGGATCTTTAAGAATGTTGTATCCCAAGTGGTCGCTTTGAAATATGATTTTGAATGTAGATAACCAATACAAAAAAATTAATTAGTATGAATCAGAACGAGACCCCCTAGCTCTGAATATCTTGATAACCTCCCTCAAAATGCTTGACATTATGGGGCTCGAACAAAATCGTGCTCTAGCTCGATGCTGATATTACTTCAGAGTCCGCCTCTAAACTTCCTACAAACCGGACATGATTCCCTATTAAGGCGATAAATAATAGGTATTTGATAGTAGAAAACGAATTTGATATCCAAGTTTGAGGCCAAATGTTTGGGGTCGTGCCAACCCATAAACTCCCCCCAAAACCAATGGCAATTGGGGCTCAAGTTAAAGAAATTTGAGAGTAGAGCACGATGCTGATATGCGCGGGCTCGGCTATAAAAAGGAGGCCCCTTGTCGTTGAGCTTAAAACTTGAATCCGACTGCACTCATTGATGTGTGAGAAATTTGCCCCTTTTCCATAGTGGATGCATTTTGAACTGTTTAGCCATCTTGTTGAGAGATCTGCGACAGTCGAGGGCGGTTTTTGTGTTCAGAAATACGTTTTCCAGGGATTTAATGGCTGCCTGAGGACATTTATGCCAATCGTCGGATGACATAATATCTTAGCCATTCCACCACTTCCTTAATTGCAAGGATCTCTGCTTGATACACACTGCAGTGGTCAGGTAACCTTTTCGATATGACCAGTTGTAGATCTTCAAAGTACACCCCAAAGCCCACCTGGCCGTTTAGTTTGGAACCATCCGCATAGAAGTCTATGTAACTTCTGTTACCAGGGATATCGTAGTTCCAATCGGTTCTATCAGGAATAGTGGTACAGTAATTTTTATCAAAAAGCGGCTCAGGTAGGGTGTAATCCGCACTACCTTGAACATCGGTCATTGTATCAATGATAACACAGTGTTCGTAGCCGCCACATGACCAAAGAGAAAGCTCCCTTAATCTTACGGCAGTGGTCGCTGCAATATGGGTAGCCACAATGTCCAGAGGCATAAGATGTGGCATTAAATTTAGTGCATTAGATGTTGTCGTCCTCAGTGCGGCTGTGATGCACAAATTAGCCATCCTTTGGATCCGGTTAAGTATTGAGCAGTTGGTGGATTTTTGAAGTGCCGTCCACCAGACCGCAACACCATATAGCATTATAGGTCTGACAACTACCTGGAATATCGGATATTGTATCAAGGATAACACAGTGTCCGTAGCCGCCACATGACCAATGAGAAAGCTCCCTTAACCTAATGGCAGTGGACGCTGCAATTTGGGTAGCCACAATGTCAAGAGGCATAAGATGTAGCATTAAATTTAGTGCATTAGATGGTGTCGTCCTCAGTACGGCTGTGATGCACAAACAAGCCATCCTTTGCATTCGGTTAAGTATTGAGCAGTAGGTGGGCTTTTGAAGAGTCGTCCACCAGACCACAACACCATATAGCATTATAGGTCTGACAACTGCAGTATAAACCCAATGCATGACACGCGGTCTAAACCTCCAACTTTTGCCAATGGCTCTATTGTAGGTGAATAGGGCAAGAGCTGCCTGTCTTGCCCTTTCCAAAATGTTGGTTTTGTCCAGCAAAACATCCAGGTATTTTGCGCTTTCTGTAAATGGAACATTCTCTCCACCCAAGAAGACAGATTCCACTGTAGGCAACTTGTATCTCCTGCTGAAAAGAACTACTTTTGTCTTGCCCACGGAACACCGCATGCAAAATTTCAGCCAATCAAACAAAAATGTCGGCTTGTAAGGGCTCAAGAAGACAAATCGGGAGATTGGTTTATATGAGGGCTATATCAGGATATAGACCGATTTGAACTAATCTTGGCACAATTTTTGGAAGTCATAACGGAACACTGCGTGCAAATTTTTCAAATCGGACAAAAATTACTGCTTGTAAGGGCTCAAGCTGTCTATATCAAGTAATCGACCGATTCGGACTGTATTTGGTACAGATGTTGGAAGTCATAACAGAACACTACGTGCAAAATTTCAGCCACATCGGACACTAATTGCCGCCTGTAAGGGCTAAAGAAGTCAAATCAGGAGATCGGTTTATATGGGAGCAGTATCAGCTTATAGACCGATTTAGACTGTATTTGTCACAGTTATTGGAAGTCATAACAGAAGACTTCGTGCATAATTTGAGCCAAATGGGACAAAAATTGCGGCTTTCAGGGGCTCAAGATGTCAAATCGGGAGATCGGTTTAAATGGGAGCTATATCTAAATCTGAACTGATATGGCCCATTTGCAATTTGTGAAGTACTATGCCATGTAAAAACTTCTCTCCAAAGAGGTGTCGCACTGCGGCGCGCCGTTCGGACTCGGCTATAAAAAGGAGGCCCCTTATCATTGAGCTTAAAAACTTGAATGAAATGTGAGAAGTTTGCCCATGTTCGTTAGTGGAATGGAAAATTTTCATTTTGCGTAGCTCTTAATTAGTATGAGTAGACCCTCTTCAGAGTTCAACACAGATCCTCCACTTGGGATGGATGATCTAGTGGAATCCTACCGGATACCCTGCTGATATCGATGACTGCATAACGCATGAAAAAAGATGAACATGCTCTAGCTGTTTGATGAGAGAGGTGATATTTTTTTTTTTTACTAAATTTTCTTATTTTCTCTGCTCTTTATAAATGGTCCATTCAGACATCATCATTCCTTGAATTGCCACGCAGATAAACAGTCAATTCAGCTTGCCAGGAGGTTAAATGTGTCTTCTCCATTGATGCTTACTGAAATGAGGAAAAAAATAATTTAATTTTTATACCCTCCCCCATAGGATGGGGGTATACTAATTTCGTCATTCTGTTTGTAACACCTCGAAATATGAGTCTGAGACCTCATAAAGTATATATATTCTTGATCGTCGTGACATTTTATGTCGATCTAGTCATGTCCGTCCGTCTGTCCGTCCGTCCGTCTGTCTGTCGAAAACACGCAAACTTTCGAAGGAGTAAAGCTAGCCGCTTGAAATTTTGCACAAATACTTTTTATTACTGTAGGTCGGTTGGGATAGTAAATGGGTCAAATCGGTCCATGTTTTGATATAGCTGCCATATAAACCCAAGGTCTTGACTTCTTGAGCCTCTAGAGGGCGAAATTCTCGTCCGATTTGACTGAAATTTTGCACATGGTGTTCTGGTATCACTTCCAATAACTGTGTTAAGTATGGTTCAAATCGGTTCATAATGTGGTATAGCTGTCATATAAACCGATCTTGGATCTTGACTTCTTGAGCCTCTAGAGGGCGCCATTTTCATCCGATTTGACTGAAATTTTCCAAGTAGTGTTTTGGTATCACTTCCAACAACTGTGTTAAGTATGATTCAAATCGGTTTATAATCTGGGATAGCTGTTATATAAACCGATCTTGGATCTTGACTTCTTGAGCCTCTAGAGGGCGCGCTTCTCATCCGATTAGGCTGAAATTTTGCATGAGGTAATTTGTTATGACTTCTAATAGCTGTGTTAAGTAAGGGGCAAATCGGTAGAAAACCTGTTATAGCTGCCATATAAACCGATCTTGGGTCTTGACTTCTTGAGCCTCTAGAGGGCGCAATTCCCATCCGATTTGACTGAAATTTTGCATGAGGTATTTTCTTATGACTTCCAATGACTATGTAAGGTATGGCGCAAATCGGTACAAAGCCTGCTATAGCTGCCATATAAACCGATCTTGGATCTTGACTTCTTGAGCCTCTAGAGGGCGCCATTTTCATCCGATTTGACTGAAATTTTGCATGAGGTATTTTCTTATGATTTCCAATGACTGTGTTAGGTATGGCGCAAATCGGTACAAAGTCTGATATAGCTGCCATATAAACCGATCTTGGCTTTTGACTTCTTGAGCCAATAGAGGGCGCAATTCTCATCCGATTTGGCTGAAATTTTGCATGAGGTATTTTCTTATGATTTGCAATAACTGTGTTTAGTATGGCGCAAATCGGTACAAAACCTGATATTGCTGCCATATAAACCGATCTTAGGTCTTGACTTCTTGAGCCTCTAGAGGGAGCAATTCTCATCCGATTTGGCTGAAATTTTGTACAACGGCTTTTGTCATGACCTTAAACATACGTGTCTAATATGGATAGAATAGATCAATGGCTTGATACAGCTCCCATAGAAACCTATCTCCCGATTTTGTTTCTTGAGCCCCTACAAGGCGCAATTCTTATCCGAATGAACTGAAATATTACGCAATGACTTCTACAATGTTCAGCATTCATTTATTGTTCGAATCAGACTACAACTTGATATATTGGGTTGCCCAAAAAGTAATTGCGGATTTTTCATATAGTCGGCGTTGACAAATTTTTTCACAGCTTGTGACTCTGTATTTACATTCTTTCTTCTGTCAGTTATCAGCTGTTACTTTTAGCTTGCTTTAGAAAAAAAGTGTAAAAAAAAGTATATTTGATTAAAGTTCATTCTAAGTTTTATTAAAAATGCATTTACTTTCTTTTAAAAAATCCGCAATTACTTTTTGGGCAACCCAATAGCTCCAGTAGCACAACAGTTCTTATTCAATATTCTTTGTTTGCCTAAAAAGAGATTCCGTTATTGGACTCGACCAATGCGATCCATGGTGGAGGGTATATAAGATTCGGCCCTGCGGAACTTAGCACGCTCTTACTTCTTTTTTCTGCAAACAACTGCTGCCTGCAATAGTTTCCACATGGTCTTCCTTTGTCCATATAAATATTTCATGAGCACGCTGGGATGGTGTTTCATGGACATGGACATGGACTCGAACATCACATTTTTCACTTTTGTTATAAATCATGGAATAGCTGGCCAAGTGTGCTGCTGTCCACCGTCTAAAGGCGGTGGCCTTTTTGAGGCAATCAACTATCGAACTATTGCCTTGCAGTATTATGCTGCTGACATAAGCTGCCTGCCTTGCTGCCTTTCTATTCCTGCTGAAGTTTTTATTGTGGCTTACTTTGGCTATTGTTGTGTGTAATTGATGGCATTAAGGCATCGAAAGTAAAAGTGATCGATTGATAATTGTGGCATTTGGAATTTTGATTTACGTTATGACAAGTTCGTCTAGAAGTTGCGAATGACACGTGCAGATTTTTCTATGGTATGGGAGGAGGCAAGGTGTTGGCATGGTAAGGCGTTATTATGCAATGTTTATAAGGATGACACTTGAAGAATTTCTATATGTAGAAGGCAGATGTCATGTGGAATGAAATGGGATTAGTCATAAATAACCCCAAAGTAGCTACTCTTTGGTGATTTTCGTGAAAGTGATGCATTTTCACAAATCATTGACAATCATATTTTGACCAAATTTTGAAATGAAATTCAAATTATGATGAAAATCCAAGTTTAGCAGATTTTTTATCACACACTTGCCAAATGAGGTCATCTTTGCTAATGTTAGTCTGGTAAATCCATTGCCCTGTCGAGCAACATTTCTCTGCAGTCACAAGCGAATATCCAATTAGACAAATTGTTAAAAAAAAAAAATATTCAAAACTATATTGGATTTCACAGCATGTTCTAGTAATGACTTGATTCGATTTGTTCGAATTTACTACTGAACACAAAAACAAAAAAAAATCCAGGCTAATCATTAAAATTCTGATTAATTCCAACATTGGCATGGACACGATCCAAGAAACATCATATAAAGACATTTGCATAGCTCTCAGTTTATCGACAGCTAAGGAAAGTGGCAATTCATGGCTAACAATTCGTTAAACTATCATATCAACAATGAAGTCTGCCATTTGAATGCGAAGCTTGTTGGTTGTTTAGCAAAAACGCCAAGGCGATTCATCCTGCCCCAGAGGTGGGTGTGTTGTGATGATGATAATGATGATGTTTAGTATGTTTCGAGTTTCAGTTTTGTATCCATTGAATCACATCTTTGTGAATTTACGGCAGTCTATGGTTTGGCGTTCATTCATACATTCGAAATGCTGTCTGTCCATTCATCCATCCCATCCATCTATCTATACAATCATAATCATCATTGCCACCACCATCAACCAGCCACGCACCCAATGGAAAATCCCATCTTGACCATCAATCATAACTGACTTTTGTTACAGTTGCCTAGATGAGAAACAAACAAAAAATGTGTGCAGGAAATCGTGTCCAGAAGCAACATTTGGCATTTCGAATCCATACGAGACCATGTTTGTGTCTGCGTATCTATGGAGATGGGACTGGATCCCAATCATTCCAGATCCACATGTCGGCCCACTTGGTATTTTTTTGTTAGCATTTTTCAGTTTGGTATTATCAAGACATTACAGTGATCAATTGAACAATTGCAATACCAAGTGCTACTGTGGCAACCATGAATGCATAACCAACTACAGATGTAGCCAATCAAAAGTGTATTAAGCATAGTGAGTGTAACTGATGTAGCTTGTACAGAGATGGGAAAACTTGAGTAACTTTAACTAAAAATTGCACTGCCCAAAAGCCAATCTGGGGTGGGGAAAATTGCAGGTTTCAGGTTCAAACCTTATTAAGGGCAACTATATATGGTAGTCAATTTTTGGGATTAAGGTCGAGGATGTGAAAAATTTCCAATCAGGATAATGGTGTTAGGTCAGTGGAACAAAACTCTAAAAGGTTTCAAAGTGCTCAGGCAAAACTTTTGGGGAGATTTTAAAATGGCCCTAAGAAAAGACGAAGCGTCCCACAATGGGATAGAATCAAAGAAAACAAGTTCGGCCCGGCCGAACTTTGCATGCTCAACACCCTTCGTCATAAAAAGGTGAAAAATGCATCATTTTTGAGCCCACACCAGCAATGTTTAACAATAGTTCGATCTCCACCATATTCAGAAAGGCTATGTAAGGGTCTTACCAAACTCATCGGGAATAAAATGCACCTTTTTTTGGGCCTTAGGACAGCTATATCCAAATTTAGATCCATCTGAACCATATTGAACACGACTATCGAAGAGCCAACACCGATAAAAATAATTTTGAAAAACAACAACTTTGGTTGAAAAACAACTACGAAATTTGTTTATTTTTCTGCAACAATTTATTTTGAATCTCAACGACCCCAAGTACAAGTTTGTTGTTGAAAAGCACTCTTCGAAAGGCAACATAAAACAACAACAACAATATATCCATAAGCAAGACAAACAAGTAAAAGCGTGCTAAGTTCGGCCGGGCCGAATCTTATATACCCTCCAACATGGAACGCATTTCTCGAGTTCTATGCGCGGTATCTCTTTTTAGGCAAACAAAGAATTTGGAATAAAAACTGTTTTGCTATAGGAGCTATATCAAGTTATAGTCGGATTCGGACCATAAATGAATGCTGACCATTACAGAAGTCATTGTGTAATATTTCAGTTCATTCGGATAAGTATTGCACCTTGTAGGGGCTCAAAAAGAAAAATCGAGAGATAGGTTTATATGGGAGCTGAATCAAGCTACTGATCGATTCACACCATATTAGACACGTATGTTGAAGGTCATAAGAGAAGCCGTTGTACAAAATTTCTGCCAAATCGGATGGGAATTGAGCCCTCTAGCGGCTCAAGAAATCAAGATCCCAGATCGGTTTATATGGCAGCTATATCAGGTTATGTACTGATTTGCGCCATATTTAGCACAGGTGTTGAAAGCCATAACACAACACCTCATGCAAAATTTCAGCCAAATCGGATGAGAATTGCTCTCTCTATAGACTCAAGAAGTCAAGATCCAAGATCGGTTTATATGTCATAACAAAACACCTCATGCAAAATTTCGGTCCAATCGGATGAGAATTGCGCTCTCAATGGACTCGAGAAGTCAAGATCAAAGATCGGTTTATACGGCAGCTATATCACAGCATGGACCGATTTGAACCATACTTAACACAGATATTGGAAGACACACCAAAACAGTACCTGCAAAATTTCAGTCCAATCGGATGAGAATTGCGCCCTCTAGAGGCTCAAGAAGTCAAGACCCAAGATCGATTTATATGGCAGCTATATCAAAACATGGACCGATTTAAACCATACTTAGCGCAGTTGTTGGAAGTGACACCAAACCACTACCTACAAAATTTCAGTCAAATTTCGCCCTCAAGAGGCTCAAGTATTCAAGACTCAAGATCGGTTTATATGGCAGCTATATCAAAACATGGACCGCATTGCCCCATTTACAATCCCATCCGTCCATGTCCGTCCGTCTGTCCGGACGCATCGCTTTAAAATGTCATGACGATCAAGAATATATTGGGTTGCCCAAAAAGTAATTTGGGCGGATTTTTCATATAGTCGGCGTTGACAAATTTTTTCACAGCTTGTGACTCTGTAATTGCATTCTTTCTTCTGTCAGTTATCAGCTGTTACTTTTAGCTTGCTTTAGAAAAAAAACGTGTAAAAAAAGTATATTTGATTAAAGTTCATTCTAAGTTTTATTAAAAATGCATTTAAATGAAGAATGACAAAATTAGTATACCCCATCCTATGGTGGAGGGTATAAAAGCATATAAAACCTTTCCAAATAGGTGATACATCCCTGCTTTAATTCGTTGTCACGTTTCATCAGTCATTGGCTATATAATGATACGATTACACAAAACAAGCAGCACTCCTTCATACATACACGAATCCACCTGAATGAAGTTCGGTTGAAATGATGGGTTGATGAAACAGCCTACCGTTTTCAATCTTCTACAATGACCCAAAGACACTATGTGCATGAAAGTATGTCGAGAGTATCAGTGTAGCCGAAGAGCAATAAGAATGTGTGTTTAATGTTCTTTTTTTTTTTTGCAAAACTGACCAATTTTCTTGGCGCATTGATTTTCGAAGATAGCGTTTTTCATTGATTTACCCGAGAATTAGATTTTTTATGACAAACAATTCTTGGCGATTGTTGTTTGTGTGCCTTATGGGTCCATGTTTCAATATATAGATGAACAGTTGTAGGATTATCTTCGAAAAGACGATTTGAAGTATCTATCTTCGGGAAGAAGAGAATCTAAACCTATATGGAGTGGATATCTAGTGGCCCAATACAACAAATAAATCAAACTCGCCCACTTCTCCTTTATAAGGGTTATTCATTTTATGGCCATATTCGAATGGTTGCGGCTGACCAACCCTGAAATTTGGAACTTTGAACTGTTTCAAATCCCTCTAACTCCAAAGCATAGTAAAGTCCAAATCTTTCGGCATTTTTATAAAACTGGCACAAAGATTTAATTGACTATCAGATTCGTAATGCACTCCCAAAGACCTTTCACTTGAGTCCTATACTATTTCGATTGGAACTCAATCCCTTTCGGGGGGTTTTTTTTTTTTTGGGTGATGCCGCTTCTCAGGCCATTAGTCAAAAAGATGTGTAGTGCTCGTCGTCTGAAGGACTTCACTTCTTATAATCACGATAGACCTTTTGAAGGATTTTTTGTGGAAGATGGATGTAGTCGTCGTCTGAAGGACTTCACTTCTTATAATCACGATCGACCTGTTTGAAGGATTTTTTTGTTGAAGATGGCCCTTTTGCAACTTTTCACTATCATTGGATATCAGCTTGCTACTATACTTCCAAAGATCTTTCATTAGATTTCCATATTAACCCGATCGACTTATGTGATCGTTTGAGAAGTTTAAAGGTGGTGTCGATCCCCAGCCACTTGATCCAGAATATATATATTACACTAGTCTAACCGGACCCGCTCCGCTGCGCCTTCTTTAACTCTCTCATATATTTTTAGGGTGGGAACACTTTGCCCTGATTGCGGATATCGAATTCTTGGCGAGAACATTGGACAAAGCCATGTCGCCCTATTAATGTTGGCGACATTTGCGAAGTAAAATGCCATGCATGGCCTTTTAAAAAATTTCCCCAAAGAAGTGTCGTTCTGCTGGACGCCGTTCGGATTCGGCTATAAAAAACAGTTCACTTATCATTGAGTTTAAACTTGAATTGAAAAGCACTCATGGATGTGTGAGAATTTGCCCCTTCTCGGTTCCTGATGGTAATGTTCTTCCTTAGGGTAATATTCTTATTAGGGTAGGGATGGCACCTCAGACATTTCGACTGAAATATGGATAACAAATTCATGCTGCACTTCAAAATCCCTTTAATTTGAGCCCCATATTGCCATGGCCGGTAAATATGAACCGTTTGGAGGGTGTTTTGTGGCTGGGGCGGCCACGTGCACTTTGCACTGAAAATAGATATCAAATTCGTTCTTTATTCCCAACGGAAATGAAAATCATGGGTTATTTGACCCATATTGTCATAATGGGTCAAATAACCCATTTAACGTATATTTAGGAGGAAAAGTGCCACCTAGACTTGAACGCAAATTTTTATGACATATTCGCAATTTACTCCTTAATACCTTTCGCCTCCACCCGATATCTAAAAATTGTACAGCCCATGTTTCCTTCCAGACAAAAGCACACAATCTAAGAAAATTTAAAGAAAATCGACTCAGCCAAGTATTATGTAATCATAATGCGTCTAATGACATTTTTGAGGTGTGGCGTAACCCCTTCTACTTCGATTTGATTTTGTATGCCACATTCGAACTTTACTCCCGAATACCTTTCATTTGAGCCCCTTATTGAAATGAACGTCCAATATGTCTGTTTGGGGGAGTTTTGGGGTTGAGGCGGCCCGATGGGTACTTAGACTCAAATTTTTATAACCTACTCGTATTCTACTCTCCAATAACTCTCATTTGATACCTATATTGTCGCTATCGGTCCACTTTTGATAATGTGATGTGTTTTTGGCATAAGGGGGAGGGTCCGTCCCCCTTCCGATATTGAAAAATTATAAAGCCTATGTTTCCTTCCAGACCACCCTACACATGCGAAAATTTCGAGAAAATCGATTCTGCCGTTTTTCAGTCTATACGGAACAAACAAACCCAGTCTCATATTTCCGTGATTGGCTAATGTGCCCATTTTGGCCGTTTTTGTGGCCGTGCTATACTTCGACATGAATTTGTATGCCAGATTCGTTATCTACTCCCGCATACTTTTCATTTGATACCCATATTGTCCTTATCGGTCCTCTTTTGATTTTGGGTGGTGTTTTTGGGGTAACGGGGGAGGGTTCGCCCCCTTTCGTTATTAACAAATTATTACGCTTATTCCTACTTGGTGACCATATTCGTAATCTACTCCCTAATACCTTTCATTTGAGTCCCATATTGTCATGATCGTCAAATAAACCTATTTTAAGGGGTTTTGGGCTGGGGCTGGGCGGCCCCCCAGGTATTTGGACCCAACTTTTATTATGAAATTCGTTTTCGACTCTTGAATACCTTTCATTTGAATCCCATATTGTCTAGATCGGTCCACTTTTATTTTTGGGTTGTACTTTTGGGGTAAGGGGGAGGGTCCGTTTCCTTCCAGACCAACCTACACAATCTGTGATCGGTTCAGCCGTTTTTGAGTCTATACGCAACAAACAAACAAACCGCCAAACAAACACAAATTGAATTTTATATATAAGATACTAGCTGACCAGGGCCCGCTCCGCAACGCCTTCTTTTACCTTCTGTGGAACAAAAGTTTCCTTGGAATATTTATTTTCGACAATTAAATATCTTTTAGTGAAATACCATGCTAACTTGACTAACAGTTTAACAATATAAGTGCCTTTATCTGAATCCCATATGATCCTTATTGGTCCACGATGTAAGGTGTACTCCATTTTTAAAATACTTCATTTCAGACCTATATTCTCATGATGTCTGATTTAGTGGTGTTTTCAGGGTAGAGGTGGTCCCCCAGACGCTTGGCCCTGAAAAAATATCAGCATCATGCTCTTCTCTCAAATACCATTTATTTAAACCCCATATTGCCATTGGCTTAAGAGGAATTTACAGGATGAGGCGTCCCCCAAACACATGACCCAAAAATAGGTTATCAAATTCGTTTTCTAATCTCAAATACCTTTCATTTGAGCCACATATTGAAATGGTCAAAATTTTTTTTCCTTTGGGGGTGTTTTTGGAAAAGGGGTGATGCCCTAAATACATGGTCCTACATTTGGATATCAAATTCGTATTCTACCTCCAAATACCTTTAATTGAGCCCCATATTGCGATGGTCACTAAAAAATTTCTGTTTGTCTGGTATTTTGGGAAAGGGGTAGACCCCCAGAAAATTGGTTCGGAAAATGGGTATCAATTCTTGCTCTACCCCCCAATACCTTTCATTTAAGCTCCACATTGTCATGGTAGGTAAATATGTCAGTTTTTGGGGTGTTTTGGACATTGGGATGGTCACCTAAACACTAAGCCCAGAAAATATATCGCAACCTGCTCTATTCTTATATATCTATATATCATTTAGTTGAACCCATGTTGGCATTGCCCTCAAAATTGGATCAAATTCGTTTCCTAGTCTTATTTAAACTCCTTACTGCAAAAGTCAGCAAATATGTCCGGTTTGGGGTATTGGCCCTCAAAACCTATGGATATTAAGTTCCACACTCTTTAAGACCCAAATTGTCTTGGTGAGCAAATATGTCCTATTTGGGGGTTGTTTTGATGGTGGGACGTCCCCTAGAGAATTGGTCCCTAATGTTGATATCAGATACGTGGTCTACTTCCAAATACCAATAATTTGAGCTCCATTTTTCCATAGTCGGGGGGTGTTTTGGGAGATGGGCGGCCACTCAGTGAGTTGGCCTAGAACATGTATAGCGGATTCGTGTTCTACTCTAAAAACCCTCTTATTTGAGCCTAATATTGCAATAGTCAGCAAACTCGTCCTATGTGGGTGATGTTGTGGGGGTGGGGTGGCCCCATAGACACTTTTCTCGAATATTGATATCAGATTCATGCTTTACTCCCAAAGACTTTTCATTTGAGCCCCATATTGTTATGGTCGTTAATTTGTCCCCTTTGGGGGATGTTTTTGGGAAAAGGCGGCCCCCCAAACACTTGGTCCTATATTTGGATATCATATTCGTATTCTACATTCAAATACCTTTTATTTAAGCCCCATATTCCCATGGCCAGTAAATAAGTCCAGTTTGGGGGGTGTTTTGGGGAAGGGGTGGACCCCCAGAAACGTGGTCCCACATTTGGTTATCAAATTCGTATTCTACTCGCAAATACATTTCATTTGAGTCCCATATTGCCATGGTCGGTAAATATGTCCGATTTGGGGGTGTTTTGGGGCTTGGGGTGGTCCCCCTAGCACTTGGTCCGACAATTGGATATCAGATACGTTTTCCTATCCCAAATACCTTTCATTTGAGTCCCATATTATCGTGATTGGTCTAAATATATGTTTGGTAGGTTTTAGGGTGGGGCGACCCCCCAAGGTACCCCATCCGAAATTTGGACACCAAATTTTTATTTTTAGGGTACTGTATGAGAGCACACAAAATTTTCGCTTAAATCGCACCACCCATCTCCGAGTTCTGGCGTTTCTGAAAATTAGGGTAAGGGGGAGGGTCGCCCCCCCCCCCCCCCCCCCCCCCCCCCCCTTCAGATATCAAAAAATGTAGTACCCTTTTTTCACCACGGGGTCATTATCCATCATCTGTGAAAATTTCAAAAAAAAAAATTGGTTCAGCTGTTTCTGAGTCTATAAGGAACACACAAACATACAAACAAACAAACACATAAACAAACACAAATTGATTTTTATATAAAAGATTCCCAATAGACTTTCATTTGAGTCCCATTTTGTTCTGAACTGCTGGGGGTTTTTGTGGGTGGATCAGTCCATCCAACGATACAAAGAGTTTCAAGTCTAAATTGATTTTCACAGAATGTCTATGAATATTTTTCCAGCCCTTAACAGGCCACCCGATGAGGCAAAGACTGTTAAGGTCAGGAAATAGATTCATAGACATTCTGTGATAATCAATTTAGGCTTGATCGAGTAAACCGCTATGTTGTCGCTGGCTAGAATAGAAGTGGGTCTGATGGCAGACTGCCACTTCAACCTAGCATAACCTCTGGGAAGACCAATAAGGATCGTCGTTAGATTTAGAGGAATGTAAGCATTAATGGTTTAGAACCAACAATGGCTTCATTGATCATTTGTGAGTGCCATTTCTCCACTGCATTACAGCAGCCTAGAGATCTTTAGCGTCTGAGTGTGTCTTTGATAGTTTATTCTTTTGATAGTTACCTTCAATGTTATGTAGTACTGGTACTCCATCCATCACACTATCGTCTCACATTGACAAGACATCATGAATTGTGACTCCTATCATTCATACGTGATGTGGACTCATTCATTCCGCCCTGCCAGTGGCAACAATTTCATTTTCATTATGTTGTTAGCTACGGAATTGAGGCCAATCGACTGGCAAGGATGGAAACACATGCTCCCTAGAATTTTAAATCGTAACATGAAATTGTCAATGAATGGCTGCAAACAAACCCCCCCCTGGACAAGCTAGCCGTAGCAGAGCTCAAAGCCATTTCATTCTAGAAGGCAAGTGGCAGGCATGGACGACGATCGATACCTGATTGTTCTATTCCTGTTCCCTGCACTTTTATGCAACAATAAGAAGCAATTTAATTGATTTATTTAATATTGAGTTCTAGTTCATAAATTGCTGTCCACTCACTTGGCATGGGACGATGAAAGACGATGCGAAAGTCAGGAAGAGAGAGATGACTTGCACCAGGAATTTAGTTATGCAGTCTATCGTTGTGAAATGTGTGAAACATGTAATCATCACTTTCGTATCCTGTGAGAAATTAGTGTGGAGTGTGGTAGCCCGTGCAGCTGTGTGTGTGTGTGTGCGTGTGTGTGAGTTGCCGACATACGCACTTTTGTGAAGAGGAAATTCTTTCATAATTTCCTCTCTCAAATAGAGGAAATGTTTGTTCAAGCATTCTTGGCAATTTTCTAAAGACAAAAACTAGAAAAACCAAATGCAATTATTGCCTCTAATTGCCAATGCTACGCACAAGAATTGAAGATATTTCTCAATCCATCGAGTGGCCACAGTACAGAATGCGCCCTAAGTGCTTGTTACGGCTTAACGAGAATGGCACATGACAATTGAAATCATTGGAGAATTTTCAAATTGATTTGTGAACTTCAATGTTAACAATTCAAGGCTGACGGCAAATGCACCACGCTCTGGCAACATGACCATGATGGATGAAAAATACTTTCTTTGATGGAGAATTGGTTTTGTACTTATTGTGGAAAAATAAACTTATGTCAATGGTAAATCGGGAATTGGGTTTACTTGAGAGCAACACTCAAGCTTGGAGCAATGGGTATAGTGCGGGAAAAGCGCTAAATTTCATCAAAGTTGAAATAATCAGCCCATAGGTCATATCTTGTTAGTATGGAATGTATGGACAATGTCTAGTGTGAAGGTTAGGTTAAGTTTAGGTGGCAGTCTGTCATCAGGCTCACTAAGATGTTTTGGTCCATTCTGATATGACAGGAACAGAAGAAAGAAGATGCCTGCTAGTTCCTGCTGTTCAACCATCGAGATCGCTTTAAAAAGTCCAATAACTTGCGAATGTTCACATCCGCCAAATCAGACAGGTTCTCAAAGAAATGAGAACCTAAAGTGAGACTCCTTCTGACTGCTAGTGCGGGACAATACACACACAGAAGATGTTCTGTAGTCTCTTCTTCCTCGATGTCCTCACAGCCTTCAGTCTGTCAGCAAGTTTTCCGATTAGACACTGACCTGTCATGACGGACACAATGACCGAGACGTCTGTTTTAGCCAATGAAAGCAAAGCAGAAGACCTCTTTAAGTCTACATTAGGCCACATAGTTTTGGAATGCTCACAGACTCCTCTTTGTGACGATCTATGATTCGTTGCCCTTCGGGCCTGGTCCCAAAAGGACCAGATGGGCATGCGTTGGGAATGCAGATTGTCTTATCCACGTTTGGCAGGGTGAATTTTGACCCGCCCAACTGATTTGCGGGCGACTGCAGCAGTTCACCAGACATTTTCATTGCGTCACCTGAAGTATCTTGGCAAGCCCTCATTTCATTGGGATCAGGCCATTGCCCGATAATTCTCACGCCGGACGTATAACATTAAGGCTTCATACAGTACACCAATCGCCGCTTCGCCGTGAATTGCCACCTTCCTCAGCCGCTTTCTTCATACCAGTCGGTCGAATAACCTAAGTGTGGCCCAACTTCCTGGCGCAAGTTGTGATGCACGCAAACAAACATGATGAGATTTGCTGCTTCGAAACTGCTAACCTCAGAATCTACAAACTGTATCTAGAAATTAGTAGGGTGGTCAATTTATTAAGCATCACAAGTGTGACAAGAGAAGAAGAAACCCCATTCGTCGCATTCGTGGTCTCTAAGCCGATGAAAAACCATCACAATTTGCCATGGACGAAGCAAAAAATGTTATCCGGGTTCAGACGTAGTCTCTACACCTAAGCTGAGGAACTTGGATGTACCAGGAGTCGAGTACATGATACAGATGCTAGACCTGTCTCTAAGCACCTGTCATATTTTCCGATATCCGGAAAATAAGCAGAGTGAAGCCCAGAAAAGACCCGAGTAAAAGAGACAGTCGTACAGACTGATCTACCTTCTCCTGAGGGAAGTCAAGACGCTTCAGAGACTTCTCTTCCCGAGCATACACGCCAAAAAATAATTCGTTTGACATAAAGGAAATTTTCGCCAAGTAAACTTTTTTCTGAAAAATGTTCAACTTTGTTTACGATAAAAGTGCATGCTTTTGCGATAAATTCTTGGAAGAATTTGTCACAAATATAAAGTTTTTCACCACAAAACGCTTACGACTCACAAAACACTCATGACTCACAAAACACTCACAAGCCCTGAATAGACCCGAGTAAGAGAGAGTCGTATAGACTAATCTACCTTCTGCCGAGGGAAATCAAGTCGCTTGAGGGACTTCTCCTCCCGAGCCTACACGTCAAAAAATAATTCGTTTAACACAAAGGAAATTTTCGCCAAGTAAACTTTTTTCTGAAAAATTTTCGACTTTGTTTACGATAAAAGTGCATGTTTTTGCGAAAAATTCTTGCAGTATTTGTCACGAATGGCTTTTTGCCCTGACAATACCTTTCATTCTTGATATTTTTAGCTAGTTTTTCTTTATTTATAAATTAATATAATGTCAATAGTTTAAAATGGATTGTTCGCATTGAAGACGTTTACGAATTATAAGCAGATCTCAGTTTATTTGGATTTATTTCGAAGTTATAATACACAATTATATCAATTGTCTTCCATTTTCCCACAACTCCATTATGGTTTTGTGTTATGATCTGCTGTATTCGTTATGCCGTAAATAAAACAAACAATAGTTGTTGTTGTTGTTTTCGCACATTTAAATACCTACTTTTGTGATGGATATTTCATTATGGCGTAAATGTGAGTATTACTCAAAATCTAAAATACGGTCAGCCAATCATTTTATGCTCATTAGCAAAAACACTTACAATAGCTGAACGAATTTAAGCAAATATTTCATGTTTTGGTTGTTGAGGGTCGTAAGCGTCAATAATTATTGGTAGTATAAGGTGTGAGCTTGCAATTCGCTAAATGTCTACCATGTGCACTTATTTTTAAAGTGGCTTGCTTTTGTTCTCTCATCTTTAACAAATGGACCAGCGTATTGCAGGGTGACTTGGAAATCTCTAAAATGGCTTCTAGCCCTCTGTTGGGACAATCCAACCTTCAAGGTTATTACCAGAACCTTCTTTCCTCTGCAGTTCATATTCGCCTTTTTTTTAGAGAGGAAAACTCTTGCCAGCTTGACCTCTATCAAAGATGTTATTTACTCCATAACTATTTAGATCATAAGGTTAAAAGCTCATTAGATAACATTCAATGTGTGACCTTTGACCTCAAACGACCAACTTTGATAACTGCACATCGCATCACACTCATTCAGTTACATATTCATATTTCAACTTTAACTGGTGAAGTCTCAGCAGAAGGCTGCATGTGTATGTGAGAGTATACATGTGGAGGATGCCAAGAGAATGGTCGAGAATAATGATTTATTGATTGTTATGGCGCCATAGGAGTTACTCAAACACATACACAACCCCTCTCTCAGCCTCATTGCCAGAGATTTATATGCCTTCTTAACAGCTTTTAAATTACCATCGTAGTGCTAAACGGATTTCATATGAGCTTAGTTCTACACAATGAACAATACAATGAAAGTTTAAGAAGGAATAAACCGACTTTTCGATGTGCTACACTTACATATTTATATGCAGGGGATATTTTAAATATCAATAGAACATTGCTAAGATTGTAAAACTTAGGAAGGCCGAAAGAAAACCGATATATATTTGTACGGATAAAATGAAGAAATAGAGGGTCTCTATGAAACACTCCTACTCGGACCATTCACTTAGGGCCTAATTGCAGAAGCTATCGAAAAAGAGTGAACGCTTAATAGACAGTATTACTTTCTTTTACTTTAATTGACTATGACAGAACATTTGTTCCACTGGCCGAACTTAGAATAGCGTTCCAAGCGGCACGATCTTGTGCGCTCATTTTGCCTTCAAAACACTTCTTTGCTGGAGTTTCCTCATCCATTTTGACAACATGTCCTAGCCAACACAACCGTTGTATTTTGATGCGTGTAACTATGCTTTCGTCGTCATACAGCTCATAAGGCTTGTGGTTCATATGACGCCTATATTCTTTATTAACGCAAACTTGCGAAGAATCCTTCTCTCAAACACTCCAAGAACTGCCTCGTCTGCTTTCGAAACTACCCATGCCTCAGAACCATATAACAACGCGGGTAGTATCAGTGTCTTGTGTAGGGGCGTCATTCTTTTCTGTTACGGCGGTGCCGAGGTAGACAAAGTTGCTGACTATCTCAAAGTTGTGGTTCCCATCTGCTCGGTTGTACAGGGCGGTTTTGGGAGTTGATACCATCCATTTCGTTTCATCTCCATTTACTGCCAGACCCATTTTCACTGATTTCCTTTCGATTCATTCCAAGGATGGAGCTTCTACTTCCGGTGATCGACCTTTGATATTAATGTCATCGGCATAGGCGAGTAGCATTTGATGTCTTGTGAGTAGTGTGCCATATCTTTTCACATCTGCATCTCGTATAATCTTCTCCAACAGAATGTTAAAGAGATCACACGAAAGGTTGTCTCCTTGTATGAAACCTAGTTTGGTATTGGCTTACTGAGGAATGTGTATCAGCAAGGGTCATCCTGCAGAGTCTTATTTTTATTTTCCAGGGATACCAAGCTCAGACATGGCTTGAAATACCTTTGAACTTATAGGACTGTCGAAAGCGGCATTGTAGTCAACTAAGAAATGGTAGGTGTTGATTTGTTCTACTCGGGTCTTTTCCAGGATGTGGCGTCTATGATGAATATCTGGTCTATGATGGGACCCAATTATCTTATTGACTTTAGGTTTTTATCTTTTCAAACATCACTCTCAAGAGTATCTTGTAAGCGATGGGGAGGAGACTTATTCCTCTGTAATTGGCATATTCTGCCTTGTCTCCTTTCTTGTGTACGGTATGTATTGGGTTGCCCAAAAAGTAATTGCGGATTTTTTAAAAGAAAGTAAATGCATTTTTAATACAATGAAACTTAGAATGAACTTTAATCTAATATAATTTTTTTACACTTTTTTTCTAAAGCAAGCTAAAAGTAACAGCTGATAACTGACAGAAGAAAGAATGCAATTACAGAGTCACAAGCTGTGAAAAAATTTGTCAACGCCGACTATATGAAAAATCCGCAATTACTTTTTGGGCAACCCAATATTATGTCGAGGTTCAAATCATCGGGTATGCGTTCTTCTAGCCATATCGCGCAGACAAGCTTATAGACCTTATCAGCGTGTCCCCTCCGGTCTCACATAGTTCAGCGGGCAACCCGTCGGCTCCTGCTGCCTTGTTGTTCTTCAGTCGGGTCAGACTGATTCCCACAGTTAAGTTTTGAGTGTTGAAAGTTCCGGAACAGAGAGTTGTTTGAATTGAACCTTCTCTCCCAATAATGTATAGTTCGGACTATATTTGCATGTAGCTGTATATGGGGTGGAGAAAACTTTGAATATTTTTCAGAGTTCGCCTCCGGAGGCAATGACCTGCGATCATTTTACTTAAAAAAAATAATCTCTGTATGGCCTTACAAGCAATTTAAATTATTTTTATATCCACCACCATAGGTTGGGGGTATACTAATCTAGTGAATCCGTTTGTAACACCTCGAAATATAGATCTGCGACCTTATAAAGTATGTGTTGTAGATCGTCTCGACATTCAGAGTCGATCTAGCTATGTCCGTCCGTCCGTTCGCCGAAATCGCGATCGTCATACGCGTAAAGCTTGCCACATGCATTTTTTGTACGGATACTTAGTATTGGGTTGCGATCCCCATTGTCCTATGGTCCATATCAGTTCCGTTTTGACTTCTTGAGCCTCTGGAAGTTTTTCTCCGATTTAACTAAAATTTTGGCACATAGTGTTCTGTTATGACTTCTGACAATTGTGTCAAGTACTGTCCAAATCGGTGTACTTGATTTTGCCCCCATATAAACCGATCTCCCGGTTTGACTTCTTGAGCCCTTCGAAGTCACAATTTTTGTCAGCCTAATATGGTCTGAATCGGTGTGTAACCTGACTTTGACTTCTTGAGCCCTTCGAAGTCAAATCGGTATATAACCGGATATAGCTCCCATATAAACGATCTCTAGAGGTTTGTTATGACTGTCAACAACTGTGCTAAGTACGGTCCGAATCAGTCTAGAACCTGATATAGCTGCCATATAAACCGATCTCCCGAATTGACTTGTTGAGCCCCTGGAAGCCGCATTTTTCTTCCAATTTGGATAAAATTTTGCATCGAGTATGCCGTTATGTCTTCCAACAACTATACTTAGCACCATTTGAATCGGTCTAGAACCTGATATAGCTGCCATATAAACCGATCTCCTGATTTGACTTCTTGAGCGCTTACAAAAAAACAGTTTTCATCTAATTTGGCTGAAATTTAGCATGTAGTGGCTTTTATTCATTGTGTCAAGTACGGTCGTAAGCGGTCTATTACCTGATATAGCTCCCATATAAACCGGGCCCTTAGGTGAGGTTAGGTTTACGTGGCAATCTGCCATCAGGCTCACTTAGACGTTTTCGTCCATCGTGTACCACAGGAACAGAAGAAGGAAGATGTCTTCCAGTTCCTACCGTTGAACCATCCATCTCGCTTTCTCTTGATATATCTCCCATATAAACCGGTCTCTGGAGGCCACAGTAGCGCAGAGGTTAGCATGTCCGCCTATGACGCTGAACGCCTTAGTTCGAATCCTGGCGAGACCATCAGAAAAATTTTCCGCTCCTAATGCTGGCAACATTTGTTAGGTACTAGGTAAAAGGAGACCCCTTATCATTGGGCTTAAAACTTGAATCGGACTGCACTCATTGATATGTGAGAAGTTTGCCCCTGTACCTTAATGGAATGTTCATGGGCAAAATTTTGCATTTTGTATTTGGATTATCCTTGTTCGGTTTCTAGAAGCTTTCATTTAGTTTGACAGAAGTTTGGTATGTAGAATAAAATTATGCCGTTCAACTAAATTTATTTTGTTTGGGTCTCCAAGATTCGACCCTGCCGAACTTTGCACGCTTTTACTTGTTATTATCCTTTTATGATGGTAGTGTTGTAGGGTACACAAAATTGAAACGAGCTAAATCCCTTAGCCGGAGTAGATAAAGATAAAATACCAACTCCATTACCAAAGGACGGCTGTCAACGCACCGAATGGAGGACAAAGTAGCTGTCTACTTGTAAAACAAACGCTTATTTAACCTTTGCCAAAACAAAATGAAAAACAACAACGACGACAGCAAACCAAGTGAAAAATGCGGAAGAAACAACCATAAAAAATAAACTTTGACATTTTTCCTCGAAGGTGGTCCAAAGCGATGGATGGTCATGCCTACGCCAAGCTAAACTCATATGGAGGCTAAAGGAACACATGATGACTTCAAGTAGCCTCTTAAAGTGCCAAAACAAGACATTTATCGACTTTTATCACAACAGAAAATGTAAAGGAATATTGTGACACATGGAATATTCGTCATGAATCAAAGTTCTAAGAAATTTTTATCATCAAACGAAAAAATTACATAATCTCAAAAATAAAAGACAATACCACCCAAAACTTTAGCCGAACGACTTAAATTTGCAACGAAATATTGCTGACTTATCATGTGTTTCGAGGCAAAGAAAATAAAACAAAAGCCACAATCAGGAGATTCATTGCATAGTGAGCAATGTCTATGATGTACCTCAATGACATATTAAAATTTTGTATTATGTTGGGTGGTAAAGAGAAAAAACAAACATCAGATGTGCCTCTAGGGCATCGATTGGAAGATTGTTGGATTAAATGAAGCTGATTGCTATTCTAGACATGCAGTATTCGTATTCAACTTCAGGTGCCCGGGACAATTCAAAAATTCTAAAAGAGTCATAAACTAAGGATTCAGGAAGGAGAAATTGGAGAGCATTAACTTCTATTCAGTTGCTCAAGACAGAGAGCTGAAAATGCATTTCATTAGGTATCCCCATCTCTTCGAGATCAGAAAAGGAAGTGGAAACTACCGAGGATATAGGCATAGTGGTCAAGCGGATCACGAAGGCCCTGAATGGCTCGCTTGTGTCAGCAAGCCCTGGTGCCAAGCCAAGGGCAAAACATCGAACGCCATGGTGGACCTCAGAGCTGGTTGATCTAAGGAAGGACTGCAGAAAACTCAGACCGAAAGCCACAAGAGCACCACACGATTGGGAAGGCCGAGCTAAGAATATATAAGGGCGAGCTGAGAAAGGCTCAGAGCAAATCCTGGGTAAAATTCTGCAGCTCCATGGAGGATACATCTGACGCTTATAGGCTAAGGAAGATTCTGTCCTCGAGACAAATCCTGGGTAGAATTCTCAGAACAAATCCTGGGTAGAATTCTGCAGCTCCGTGGAGGATACATCTGAGGCCTCTAGGCTAAGGAAGATTCTGTCCCAGACACCTATTACGGAGGGTATTTTTGGAAGTCAGAGAAAGTATGGACAATGTCAAGTGAGGAAAGACTAGAACTACTCTTTGATACACATTTGCCGGGAAATTCTCCAACGGACAATGTGGCGCCAGAAGAGGTTGTCAGTGGTATGCATTCGTGCTATTAGGGAAATTGTGTCTGAGCCGAAAATCCTTTGGGCAATAATTAGTTTCGACTCCTTTAAGTCGCCAGGCCCTGATGATGAATCACCGGTTGAATTACAAGCAGTGTCTGGTCTGTGATAGACTGGTCCAGTCTGTGATAGACTGGTTCCCTGGCTTAGGGAGATATACTCTGCCACATGAACCACATGAAGCCCAAAGACTATCGTACTATTAGTCTGTCATCGTTTATGCTCAAGACTCTTGAAAGGTTGATAGAAACTTGTCTTAGGTCAAAGATCCCTGGAGATCACCTGTAGCGGCATGCATATAGTAAAGACAAATCTACTGACAGCCCTTCACGACCTAGTCGGCAACACAGAGGGTTCTCTCGCTGTCAAGAAATATACAATGGTAGCATTTCTTGACATTGATGGTGCTGAAAGCACCGACATCAATCATGAAGGAGTTAGAGTTTCTAGGCATCAACTCTACCATAGGAAAGTTTATTAATAAATTACTTACTAGAAGATGCATTACCGGAGGCTTGAGATTTGTGGATCTAAAAAGATAGGTCAGCAAAGGAACACCTCAAGGAGTTGTACTGTCTCCTCTACTTGGAGTATAGCCATTAACAATATATTTTTGTCTCTGGAAGAAAAAGGTGTTAAAGTGACGGCGTATGCTGATGATGTGGCAATTGCGGTTAGGGGAAAGTTTCCCAGTTTGCGGTTAGGAAACTTTCCCAGCTCTCAAAGAGATATACTTCAGGAGGCTCTATGTGCAACAGCAAAGTGGGCTACCAAAAGTGGTCTAGGTATAAATCCGTATATAGACAGAAATAGTTATTTTCATCCGGAGATAAAAGTTGCCTACAGTGGCACCTGCCTCCTTGGTAGGGAAGAATGTGCCATTTACTGAAATCGCCAAATACCTGGGTATTTTGTTGGACAGGAAACTGAGCTTCAAATCCAACATTTTGGAGAGTGCAAGAAAGGCCACTCTTGTTCTATACACCTGTTAGAGATCCGTTGGGGATTTAGACCGCATGTCATGCATTGGGCATATACTGCAGTTGTCAGACCTATAATGCTATATGGTGTTGTGGTCTGGTGGACGGCACTTCAAAAGTCCACTTACTGCTCAATACTTAACCGGATCGGAAGGATAGTTTGTTTGAGCATCACAGCCGCACTGAGGACGACACCATCTACACTGAATTTAATGCTACATTTTATGCCTCTGGACATTGTGGCTACCCAAATTGCAGCGAGCACTGCCGTGAAGTTAGCTTAAGTTGAAAAGAGGATACAGATATTAATTCGCCCTATGCCACTATGGACATACACCTAACCCGGTAATTGGCTTGTTGTGCGCCCTAAAAACTATCATATAACGTCTAAAAAGAAAATTGTAAGTTAGCAATTCCGTGCTTCTTACAAAATCCTTAAATGTTTTCAATACCATTACCCTAAGTTGATATTGTGTCTCCATCTAAGTGCCGGTATCCGTTAGATGCCAAAGCCGGGCAATGACAAAGGAAATGCTCCAACGTTTCATCATCTTCCCCGCATGCCCTACACATGCTATCACTTGTCGCACCGATTTTGCATAAGTGCGCTAGTAGTCCTATGTGTCCCGTTATGACACCAAAATCACTACCGACCTCCTTCTTATTTCTTTTCAGTAATAGCCTCGTCCTCTCACGATCCGAATCACCACATAGGATTTTCGCCGTCCTACCAAATGTTTCGCTGTTCCACAATGTTGCATGCGCATTCGTCGCCTGCTCCTTAACTCGGACTGCGTCGACCCGAAGGGCTTCGGGTTAACCAAGGTTATTGACGGCAGTCCTCTGGCCTTCACCGCCAAATCGTTTGCCCTTTCATTTCCCCTTACTCCGTTATGGCCCGGCACCCAAACGAAGCGGATTTTGCCGTCCTCAGGGAAGGCGTTAATCTCCTTCTTACACTGCAAGACTGTTTGTGACCTTACCGTCCTGGTTGTTATTGCCCTTATGGCCAGCTTACTATCCGTCGTAAAGATGTTCACACTCAACGTCCTTGGGTTAGCACCACACCACTTCACGCATTCCGTGATCGCCCGGATCTACGCCTGCAGGACCGTATTATGGTCAGGAATCTAAAACAGATCTCAGTCCCTGGGTTCTCAATGTAAACCCCCAGGCCCACTCTGTCCTCTAGCTTTGATCCATCCGTGTAACATGATCTTCCAGATGGCAATACTAGACTTGCGTCAATCCAAGACTGTACCGATAGCAGTAGTGCCTCGCACTCGGCTTCAGCTCAGGTATCCGATCGGAAACCTTTTCCCTTTCTTCCAGGTTTCCTATCGTTGCCTCGATTTTACCGCGATGGTATGAGCTGCTCCCATCCTCAATCCATTCTCCCATCGCCTTAAGTCTCATAGCCGCAGTGGCTGCCTCTCACTTAATCTGTATGTCAATGGTTCGGATATCTAGAATAGTCTTCAGTGCCCTAATGGGCGTGGTTCTCATGGCTCCGCCTATGACAAGACAACATGTTCTCTGAAGCTGTTTATGATCCTTATGTTGCACTTTTTCTCCATAGCAGTCCACCAAACTACTGAGGCGTAAGTAAGTATTGGTCTAACCACGCTCCTGTAAAGCCAGTGGGCTACCCTCGGATTCAGGCCCCATTTCGAGCCTACGGCCCGTCTACATAGTGCCCAGCATTTGTGAGCCTTCTCGATGCGCTCCTGAATGTGACACTTCCAATTCAGTTTCCTGTCCAAAATCCCCCCTAAGTATTTGACCTTGTCAGATAACGAAATTGTCTTTTGAGGAAACGTGGAGAGTTTCATTGGCCCACCTTCGTCTTTCTCGTGAACAGGCATATTTCAGTCTTCTCTGGGTTAACATTGAGACCTCTGGGTCTAGCCCAGTCATATGCCATATGCAAGACACTTTCGAAATTTCTGCATAGCTCGTTCGGATCCTTACCCCTTAAAAGTATTTTAACATCGTCTGCGTAGCAGACGGGTTCAAATCCCTCCTCAGTGAGCATCCGTAATAGGTCATTTATGGTGGTCACCCATAGGAGTGCCGATAAAATGCCCCATCTGTGGCGTGTCCTGTGCCACTTTCTCCCTTATATTTATGCCTTGGGACACACATATTATCCACCTCTTCCTTAGTATATGGTTTATCCAGTCTCTAAGGACCGGGTCCAACCAGTACTGGTCTAAGGATTGTATCAGTGTTTCGGTCCTCACATTGTTAAAAGCGTTTTGGCATCGAAGGATTCTTCTATTTTATGCACAACCTCGTGCAGGGCAGTCTCCAATGACCTTTCCTTGACATAGGTATGCTGTTTGTTTTGGGCAGTTCACTGCATGTTCTACTCTTTATCATGGTGTCCACAATACGTCCCATGGTTTTGAGTAGAAAGGACGTAAGGCTTATGGGTCTGTATGCCATTGGTGTCGCATAACTTGCCTTGCCGGGCTTGGGTATAAACACCACCCTTGCCTCCTGCCAGGCTTTCGGCAAGCTGTGGCCAGATGAGGCGCCAGATGATCTGCCTCTTTCTGTAGTAATGCCGGAAATATTCCATCATGTCCGGGTGACTTAAATGGTTTGAAGCTCCTCAAGGATTCCTTCACCATAAATTCCCTAATTATAAACCTTAGACCAACGTCATTATTCCAAGATTCCGGTGTCTCCGTGAGTCCCTTCGTACCCTATGGAAAATGGGTTTTCATCAAAAGCCTCCGAAGTCTCTGCTCTCACTCCCATGTCGTCTTCTTAAGTTTAAGTTTTGACATGGGTTTTTGAGAGAAACTTTTTTATCTTGGCGGCGTCATTAACGCTATCGACCTGTTCACTGGAAAGCTTCCAGGAGGCACGTTTTGCCACTTTGGTAATCTTATTGTGTTCCTTGAGCCTTGTGCAATACACATCCCAATAAACTTCCGCTTTTTTACGACGTGCTCTGTTAAATAGTCTGCGGACCTCTTTCCCAATATTGCGAATCTCCCCGGTCATCCAGGGTTTTTCTTGGGCTGATTTCCTTTCCCAAAGAGGACATCTATCTTCGAAGGACCCCAACAGTGCAGTCGTAAACCTGTTGACATTATCGTCAATGTCCTGTTATCCTGTTGAAAATATCGTCAATGTCTTCTATGCTTGGAAAATCAAGTCTTCTTCTGAGTAGTCTTCCGGATTGGGCGTTGGCCGCGCTGTTCTAAACCTAATGTAGCAATGGTCTGAGAAGGAAAGCTCCATGGAGACCCTCCAATCCTGATCCACGTCGATCAGATTTTCGGAACATTTGGTCACATATAATACCCCCTCCCTAATCCTATTAACAAAGGTAGCGGTGTTACCAATATTAAGTGTTATTAGGTCGTTAGCATTCAAGAACTCTGCCAGAGCTTGGCCCCGCTTATTAGTGTTGGTACTACCCCACGAAATGTGGTGAGAGTTCGCATCGCACCCTATTAGTACCTCGTTTCCGGCCTGTTTTGCTTTCCTCACCATCCGTTGCAGCTCCGACGTGGGTGGTGGTGTCGGAGAGTCGAAAGGTTGATAAAGTGATGCCAGGTATGCTCCACCGTCTTCCTGTCTCACCACTGTTGCATCCGACGTTGACAACTCTGGGGAAAATATATAATCCAAATTTAGGAGGCCACCGTAGCGCAGAGGTTAGCATGTCCACCTATAACGCTGAACGCCTGGGTTCGAATCCTGGCGAGACCATCAGAAAAAATTTTCAGTGGTGTTTTTCCCCTCCTAATGCTGGCAACATTTGCGAGGTACTATTATGCCATGTAAAACTTCTCTCCAAAGAGGTGTCGCACTGCGGCACGCCGTTCGGACTCGGCTATAAAAAGGAGGCCCCTTATCAAAAATTTGCAAAATTTGCAAATTTTTATGACAAATAGTGGAGGTCCTCGGTCGAGTACCAGTGAATAATTGTTAGTTGATATGGTTCAGTCCAGAAACAATGTTCCGGGTCATCCGTGGCTCCTGAATTAAGGCAATATGAGGTTAAGGGAGCTTTCTCATTGGTCATGTGCTGGCTACGGATACTGTGTTATCCTTAATACCATATGCGATGTTCCATCCCGCACTAGCAATTAGAAGGAGTTTCACATAAGGTTCTCATTTCTTTGAGAACCTGTCTGTTTTAGCGGATGTGAACATTCATTGGGCTTTTTAAAGCGATCTGGAGGGTTCAATGTTAAGAACTAGAAGGCATCTTCTTTCTTCTGTTCCTCTGGTATCACAATGGACGAAAACGTCAAAGTGAGTCTGATGGCAGGCTGCCACTTAAACCTAACCTAAGCTAGGTATCCCAGTCCATCTTTCTTCTGTTTGCCGTAGGGTCTACTCCCGCAACGATCAGGGAATCTGTAAGCAGCATCCAAAACATTCCATATTCTTATGAAAGTATAAACCGAAATCTTCCAATTACTCCTCAAGATAATCAAATTCCAACCCCCCATAACATTATGGCCATTAGAAACACTTTAGCAGCACAGTTATAATAATAGGTTCGATTTGCAACAAATCACTTGCCAGAATTTCAAACAAACCAAAAAGTGCATATCAAAGATATTAAAGCCAAAACTCAAACCGTTCAAAAAGAATGTGGCGCACTAAAGTGAACTTCAAAATCCAAAAAAAAAACATAAAACTCCGCATAACACGTAAAGAAGAACACCACTGAAGTGAACCATTATTCAACACTTTAAGTCTTAAAACATTTTTCACTTTTTCCTCTCACTTGATGATATGAGAAATAACTTGGTGGGGCACAAAAAAAAAAGAAAAGAAATATTTTTAAAGAGAAGAATCAGTAAAAGTTGGAAGAACATACAAAGTATTATCATACATATTTACGATGAATGTATTTGGGCAATCGAAAGGAAAGCACAAAGTGTGGGGAATAAACTGAGAAGCATATGACACGAAATGATGGAACATTAGAACAGTGGTCATTGACGAGCCCAAGGTTTTTATATACATACTCATCATTGGTAGATATTTAGATATAACTTCTGTATAAACCGATTTAAAAATTTTAATACCCACCACCATTGGATGGGAGTATACTCATCTAGTCATTCCGTTTGCAACACCTCGAAATATTGATCTGGGACCCCGTAAAGTAAAGGGTGATTTTTTTGAGGTTAGGATTTTCATGCATTAGTATTTGACAGATCACGTGGGATTTCAGACATGGTGTCAAAGAGAAAGATGCTCAGTATGCTTTGACATTTCATCATGAATAGACTTACTAACGAGCAACGCTTGCAAATCATTGAATTTTATTACCAAAATCAGTGTTCGGTTCGAAATGTGTTCATTCACCGTAACGTTGCGTCCAACAGCATCTTTGAAAAAATACGGTCCAATGATTCCACCAGCGTACAAACCACACCAAACAGTGCATTTTTCGGGATGCATGGGCAGTTCTTGAACGGCTTCTGGTTGCTCTTCACTCCAAATGCGGCAATTTTGCTTATTTACGTAGCCATTCAACCAGAAATGAGCCTCATCGCTGAACAAAATTTGTCAAAATTTGAACACATTTCGAACCGAACACTGATTTTGGTAATAAAATTCAATGATTTGCAAGCGTTGCTCGTTAGTAAGTCTATTCATGATGAAATGTCAAAGCATACTGAGCATCTTTCTCTTTGACACCATGTCTGAAATCCCACGTGATCTGTCAAATACTAATGCATGAAAATCCTAACCTCAAAAAAATCACCCTATATATATATATTCTTGATCGTCTTGACATCCTGAGTCGATCTAGCCATGTCCGTCCGTCCGTCTTTCGAAATCATGCCGTTTGAAATTTCGCCCAGGTACTTAATATGGGTGCAGATTTAGATATAGCTCCCATATAAACCGATCTCCGGATTTGTCTTCTTGAGCTTCTGGAAGCCAATTTGGCTGAAATTTTGCATGAAGTGTTCCGCAACGACTTCCAATAACTGTGTAAAGTATGGTCCAAATCGATCTATAACCGGATATGGCTCCTATATAAACCGATCTCCAGTTGGACTTCATGAGCCCCTGAAAGCCTCACTATTCATTCGATTTAACTGAAATTTTGCACATAGTGTTCTGTTGTGACAACTGTGCCAAGTACGGTCTAAGCCGGTCTATAACCTGATATAGCTCCCATATAAACCGATCTCACTGTTTGACTTCTGGAAGCCACATTTTTTGTCCAACTTAGCGGAAATTTTGCGCAAATAGGTCAATAATCAGCCATATTTTAGCAGAACCCATGGTGGTGGGTTCCTAAGATTCGTCTCGGCCGATTTTGCACGGTTTTATTTGTTCCTCTTGCCGAACTTAATTCATTTTATCCGATTGACAGGCCGTTTTCGGAAGCGGAGGTTCGGGTTATGACCACTATAAGTTTAGGATGATTAGTTGTATTCAGACCAATCTCTCTAAAACTGTGTAGCGGCCACTAATAACCTTATCCTCACCATAAACAGGCACAACATGAACATGGCTTTGATTCAGGAATCATGGATCAACGGTGACGGGATCAAGGGGCTCGATGATAGTGAATATAACTAGATTTTCAACAAGTAAAAAGGGGTTAAGTTCGGCCGGGCTGAACTTTGGATACCCACCACCTCGGGTATATAGGTAAACCACCTTTCGTTGGGTATATACGTAAACCACCTTTTATGGGCCCAAAACCTTAAATCGAGAGATCGGTCTATATGGCAGCTATATCTAAATTTGGACCTATCTGGGCCAAATTGCAGAAGGATGTCAAAGGGCGTTACTTAACTCACTGTCCCAAATTTCGGCATAACCGGGCAATAAATGCGATCTGAGCCAAATTGAAAAGAGATGTCGAGTGTTCGAACACAACTCACTGTCTCAAATTTCAGCTAAATCGGACAATAAATGCGCCTTTTATGGGCTCAAAACCGTAAATCGACAGATCGGTCTATATGGCAGCTATATCCAAATCTGGATCGATCTGGGCCAAATTGAAAAGAGATGTCGAGTGTTCTAACACAACTCACTGTCTCAAATTTCAGCTAAATCGGACAATAAATGCGCCTTTAATGGGCTCAAAACCGTAAATCGTCAGATCGGTCTATATGGCAGCTATATCCAAATCTGGATCGATCTGGGCCAAATTGAAGAAGGATGTCGAGGGACTTAACTCACTGTCTCAAATTTCAGCAAAATCGGATAATAAATGTGGCTTTTATGGGCCTAAGACCCTAATTCGGCGGATCGGTCTATGTGAGGGCTATATCCAAATCTGGACCGATTGGTGCCAAATTGGAGAAAGATATCAAAGGACGTAACATAACTCACTGTCTCAAATTTCATTAAAATTGGACAATAAATGGGCCTTTTATAGGCTCAAAACCTTAAATCGACAGATCGGTCTATATGGCAGCTATATCCAAATCTGGATCGATCTGGGCCAAATTGCAGAAGGATGTCGAGGGGCCTAACACAACTCACTGTCTCAAATTTCAGCTAAATTGGATAATAAATGTGGCTTTTATGGACCTAAGACCCTAAATCGGAGGATCGGTCAATATGAGAGCTATATTCAAATCTCAACCGATTGGGGCCAAATTGAAGTAAGATGTCAAAGGGCGTAACAGTACTCACTGTCCCAAATTTCATCGAAATCGGACAATAAATGCGCGTTTTATGGGCGCATAAAACGCGCCCATAAATCCCATAAAAATCCGCCGATTTAGGGTCTTAGGTCCATAAAAGCCACCATCCTTTGGTGGTGGGTATAAAAAGGATTTTATCATATATAGGACCTGTATACTGGCGAAAAATTATCTGTCGTATTTAATGCTTAATAAGTTCTGCAGTTGAGATCAGACTGTTGTGTCCTTATCGCAGAGTGACAGGGTTCTCATCATCTCCTCTGCATATCGATGATCGGATGCTGCCATCTCCTTTAGTGTTGAGGTGGCACTGGCTCTTAATTAAATACTGAGTGCCAATGATACTCGAGATGACAAGTTGTGTTATTGGTGCCTTCAAATAACCAGTGGCCAACATCAGCTCCTGATCCCAGGTTAGGGACGGCTGGAGGCTAGCGTCGGAACTTGGAGCAGGCAGCTCGAGCGATCCCACAAAAACAATGCCGTTGGGGCGCTAGTTCGATAACCAGCAGACGGAAAACTGTAAGAATTACTCTGAGAAGACAAAGATGAATGGTAACAAGTAAAAGCGTGCCAAGTTTGCCCGGGCCGAATCCGGTATCTCATTTAAGGCAAACAAGGGAAAAGAGATAATAATCGTTATGCTATTGGAGCTATATCAAGTTATGGTCCGATTATGACGCTCTTTTGGGGCTCAAGAAGAAAAATAGGCAGATTGGTTTATATGAGAGCTGTGTCAGGCTATAGACCGATTCAGACCATATTTGACACGTATGTTGAAGGTCGTTTACAAAATTTCAGCCACATCGGGTAAGAATTGCGGCCTCCAGAGGCTCAAGAAGTCAAGACTTCAGATCGGTTTATATGACAGCTGTGTCAGGTTATGGACCGTTTTTAGCACAGTTGTTGGAAGTCGTAACGAAACAAGTCATACCAAACTTCTGCCAAATCAGATGAGAATTGCGCCCTCTAGAGGGTAAGAAGTCAAGATTTAAGATCGGTTTATATGACAGCTATATCTGGTTATGCACCGATTTGAGCCATACTTAGCACAGTTGTTGGAAGTCGTAACGAAACACGTCATGCAAAATTTCAGCTAGCAAAAGTTAAACAATGTTTAAGATTGACAACTAAAAACCCTTCTTCGCGTGTAGCTGCACAGAATGATGATCGCTTTCAAGCGTCATAGTTGAATTTGAACTACGCTCTCCAGGGTTTTAATGGCATAAGTATCCTATCGGACAGCCAGGCGTCTGATAAGATACTTATGCTAGTCGTCGTTATGACATTATATGTCAGCCACTCCATCACTTTCTTAATTGCAAGGATCTACGCTTGATACACGCTACAGTGGTCGTGTAACCTACACAATATGACCCGTCCTTGTTCTTCAGAGTACACCCCAAAGCCCACCTAGTCGTATGGTTTTGGTCCATCCGTATTGAAGTCTATGTAACTTCTGTTACCCGGGATATCCCAGTCCCAATCGGTCCTATCAGGAATAGTGTTACAGTAATTTTTATAAAAAAGCGGCTCAAGCAAAGTGTAATCCACACTGCCTAGAATATTGGGCATTGTATCAAGGACAACACAGTGCCCGTAGATTCCGCATGGCTAATAGGAAAGTTCCCTTAGCCTAACAGCAGTGGTCGCAGCAATTTATCTATCCAGAGGCATTTAGTGCAGCATTAAATTCAGTTCATCAAATGGTGTCGTCCTCAGTGATGCTCAAACAAACCATCCTTCCGATCCGGTTAAGTATTGAGCAGTAAGTGGACTTTTGAAGCGACGTCCACCAGACCACAACACCATATAGCATTATAGGTCTGACAACTGCCGTATATACCCAATGCATGACACGCGGTGTAAACCCCCAACTTTAACCAATAGCTTTCTTGCAGGTGTATAGAGTAAGAGTTGCTTTTCTTGCCCTTTCCAAAATGTTGGATTTAGGGTCTTAGGCCCATAAAAGCCACATTAATTATCCGATTCCGCTGAAATTTGAGACAGCGAGTTGTGTTAGGACCTTTGAGATCCCTCCCCCTTACCCCAAAAGTACCAACCAAAACTAAAAGTCGACCGATCGGTTCAATATGGTATTCAAATGAAAGATATTCAAGAGTAGAGTACTAATTTCATAATAAAAGTTGGCTCCAAGTACCTGGGGGGCTGCCCTAGCCCCAAAACCCCTTAAAATAGGTTTATTTGACGATCATGACAATATGGGACTCAAAAGAAAGGTATTCGGGAGTAGATTACGAATATTGTCAAAAAGTAGGAATAGGTTTTATAATTTATTGATAACGGAAGGGGGCGGACTCTCCACCGTTACCCCAAAAACACCACCCAAAATCAAAAGTGACCAAAAAAGACCGATAAGGACAATATGGGTGTCAAATGAAAAGTATGCGGGAGTAGATAACGAATCTGTCATACAAATTCATGTCGAAGTATAGGGCCCAAAATGGGCACATTACCCAATCACGGATATATGGGACTCGGTTTGTTTGTTCCGTATAGACTGAAAAATGGCAGAACCGATTTTCTCGAAATTTTCGCATATTGTGTAGGGTTGGTCTAGAAGGAAACATAGGCTATATAATTTTTCGGTATCGGAAGGGGGACGGACCCTCCCCCTTATGACAAAAACGCAACCCAAAATCAAAAGTGGACCGATCGGGGCAATATAGGTATCAAATGAAAGGTTTTGGAGAGTATAATACGAATATGGTATTAGAATTTGAGTCTGAGTGCCCTTAGGGCTGCCCAAACCGAAAACTCCCACAAACAGACATATTGGACGTTCATTTCAATATGGGGCTCAAATGAAGGGTATTCGGGAGTAGATTTCGAATCTGGCATATAAAACAAGATCGCAATATATTGGGGCGCCCCGGTAGCCGAGTTGGTAGCGTCCTTGAATTACCAGTGCAGGGGTCGTGGGTTCGATTCCCGCTAAAAGCCTTGGTCTGTCGCTACTGTGGTATCACAATGGACTTAAAATTGTCTATGTTAGTCTGTAAAGGACTGTCACTCTTACCTAACTGTGCAGCTCGGGAAATGCTTCCTGGGAGTGGTGGACTGTAGCTTTGGAAATGGTTAGGACTTTGGGTGATGTAACCGCTTGTCTATAAGGAGAACAACCTGGATAATTGAGGCTCGGAATTTAACCACAATTTCGTAACATGAAAAGAAATGAACGGCAGAAGAAACCAAGGGAGTTAGCCACAAATATGTAGGAATATTTTGAACTGATGGAAATAGTGCCAATCCTTGTTCTGCTTACCGTTGTTGTTTTAGAGGAATTGTGTAGTAAATAAAAACGCAACTAATTCACTTCAGAGTTCAGATGTTTATTCGTTTGTAGTTGAAGTCGAACTGAGCAAGTCAGTGGACTTGTCGCATTACTTAGGGCTAACCATTTTGTATTTTCATTGGAAAAAGATATTCAACATAGTGTAGCAGATACAATATTTGAGATACAGAGGGCATCTTAAGTATTATTGGATATTAGGTCGGTTCGACCTTAACATTACCGGCCCGTGTTGCAGGAATGCAATATAAAGCAGGTAAAAAAAAAAAAAAAAAAAAAAAAAAACTTATGCTAATTTAAAACAAAAATATTCAATCCTGTCATGGTAGGATATATAAAGGGTGTTTGCATATATAAAGAAATTTCAAAGTTCAATGCGTTTTAATTCTGAAAATTGTTTAGTTCGTAATTTTTAATTAAATGGCGCACGACCCAGCAAGAACCCATCCGAAGATGGTATTCATGGCAACCGGAAGGCCATTATTGCTTGGAATTAATCCATTTAGAATAAGTTTCGAATAGAGATCTGCACCTAAAACCATGGCTATAGATCTGGATTTAAAAAATTGAGGATCGGCGAGATTTAGGTTGGAAAATCTGGTAGCAATGATGGAGTCAATCGATTTTGTCGGAGTGTTCATGGAAATTTTGTTGTTGACCTTCATTGTCGCTTGTATTGTTGGCTGGGAGGGCTGGCGAGATTGTAAAGTAACTGAGCATATCGACTCATCACCCAATCTAGCTATTGACAGGTCCAATTCGTTTACAAGTTTGCTTGATATTTTGCTAAAGGATGAGCATGTATCTATAACTGCTCTTACATGGTGCTGCTTCATTCCATGCTGAACCAATAGAACCGCAGTGGGGAAAAGGTGAAAGTGATGTTGGGATGTGATTGATGATAAGGTAACCGATTTATTAAGAGAGGAAATGGATGAGCTCTTCTTCAGTTTCGGATGCTTGACGTTTACTTTTCCTGGTTTATGGTCATCTGGAATGTGTAAAAGGGTATGATGGTTGCCTCCACAGCGTTTGCAACCAGATTTCGTAAAGCACGATCCAGCTGAATGAAGATGGGCTAAGCAGTTAGTGCAGTAGCCATGGATCATAACCGCTCTTATCCTTTCATCAACAGCCAAACGGTGAAAATCTTTACAATCCTTTAGAGCATGCCGTCCCTTGCAAACTTTGCATATGAACTTTTTTGATGAGATTCGTAATTGGTTCTTGCTAAGACGTTGATGAATAGGTGCCATTCTGAAAAAAGTGGCGTTGTAAGAGGAATATATATATTTACTCGACTGGATTTTTAGCAAGGAGGAAGAAGCACAAGCTTAACTATAGGACGTGTGACAACGCCCCTACTTGTGTTAATATCGGCCACACGAACGAGTTTATCTTTGCCATAATGTAATTTGATGACCCTACCTAGTCTCCATTCAGTGGGTGGCAAACATTCATCCTTTATCACCACCATGGCTCCGATTTCGATGTTTTTCTGTGGCCTTTGCCACTTCACCCTCTTGTGGAGTTCCTTTAAGTATTCGTGCTTCCAACGAATACTAAACTGTTGCGAAAGTGCTTTGACCCTTCGCCAACGATTCAAAATTGAGAGATTCGACTCGATCTCTGCCGGTTCCGCAATAGAAAGGATTGGTCCACCTACTAAAAAATGGCCAGGAGTGAGAGCTATAAGATCATCTTGATTTTCCGACATGGGCGAGATTGGCCTGGAATTTAGGCAAGCCTCAATCCTGGAGAGAATAGTGGAGAACTCCTCAAACGTGAATCTATGGTTGCCAGCTATTTTTAGGAAATGAGCTTTAAAGCTTTTCACGCCAGCTTCCCATAGACCCCCCATATGAGGAGCTCCTGGCGGAATGAAATGCCATTTAATATTCTGGAACGAAAACTGAGACAGAATGTGGTCTCGCGAGGTCTTCAAAAAATCCATGGCTAGTTCCCGAGAAGCACCTACAAATGTTTTTCCATTGTCCGAATACATATTAATGGGACATCCCCTTCGCGAGATAAACCGATGAAAGGCGGCGAGGAACGCTGGAGTGGAAAGCGAACTTGTAACCTCCAAATGAATTGCCCGAGTGCAAAAACATATGAAAATACAAACGTATCCTTTTGTAAAGGCACAATTCCTGGCCGTATATGTTTTTAATTCAAATGGTCCCGCAAAATCGAGACCCGTATTCGTGAAAGCTTTTGAAAAGCTGGACCTAACTGGAGGTAGGGTGCCCATTAGTTGCTTTTGTAATTTGTGTTTGGATATAACACAGATTTTACATTGATGGATTACGTTCTTTATGAGATTTTTCGCCTTGGGTATCCAAAATTGCATTCGTAGTAGGCGTAACATTAAACTATTGCCACCATGCAGCGAAATTTGATGAATAAAACGAATAAGAAGCCGAGAGAAATGACAATCATACGGAAGAATGATCGGATACCGTTCGTCATAAGTAAGGCCATTGGAATTGGAAATACGACCGCATACCCTTAGTACTCCATTAGCATCCAAGAATGGATTTAGATTCGAAATTGAACTTGAAGATGGGATCATCACCTTAGTGGACAGATTTCGATATTCATTGGGATAAGCCGATTTCTGGGTGACTACGACAAGCTGATTACGTGTATATGTCATCTCCGCCGATGTAAGTCGTTGTGAATTAAACGCTACGTTCGGGAGGCGTCGAGTTCTGATCACAAAGCGATAAACATATGTCATTACCCTTAGAGCACTTCCTAATGAGGAAAACCGATCTAATAAATCCGAAAATTTTTCAAAGTAGGAGAAATTGCATGAAATGGTTTTAGCCTCTAACAGATTCTCCTCGACTCCGACTGGAGCCGTAATTGGCCAAATACTGGCGGGATTCTGAAGCCAGGAAGGACCTAACCACCACAAACCATTACCAACAAGATCTTTAGGATATTGGCCACGCGATGCAATATCCGCTGGATTAGATTTCGAATCTACGTGGGACCAGTTTTCAACTGGTACGATCTCGGAAATTCTTGACACTCTGTTTGCAACGAATGTCTTCCAATGGAAAGCAGGTTTTCTTAACCATGCAAGCACTATCATGGAGTCAGTCCAACAGAATATTTTAAAGTCGTCAATAGGGAGCTCACGGATCAAAGACTCGAGAGTCTCGGCAAGAAGCACAGCACCGCACAGTTCTAATCTCGGAATGGAGAGCGTCTTAATTGGAGCAACTCTTGACTTTGCAGTCAAAAGCTTCGTTCTTACAGTACCGTCTGGAGTCTCCACTCGGATATAAATAACAGCAGCGTAAGCCTGCTCAGATGCGTCACAGAATCCGTGCAAATGCACGTTGCAACCAGGAAAATAATGAAGCCATCGATGGACTTCAATATCCTTAATGAATTCATAGTTATCAACAAAATCGAGCCATGTTCGCTCGAGGTGTACAGGCAGTCGATCATCCCAACCAATTCTCGAAATCCATATATTGCGCATTAATAACTTCGCGAGCATTATGAACGGACATAACCAACCCGCTGGGTCAAATAGTCTGGATATCTCGGAAAGGACCTGCCGTTTGGAAGGATGTGGAAGAAGTGGCAGCTTGGGCAGTTCAAAATAGAACACGTCCTTCTTGGCGTTCCATCTGACCCCCAGCGTCTTCGTAGAGCTATGGTCGTCAAAGTTAAGAAATTCACCGTCAAGAAGGTGCTCTTTCGGAAGGGTCTCAATGAAATCCTTGGAATTAGAAGTCCATTTGCGTAAAATAAAACCCGCCGACTCTAGAGCCCTAATCAGTTGAGCCTTAGCCCTCACTGCTGATTCAACATCGTAACTCCCTCCCAAGACGTCGTCGACGTACATCTGGGAATTAAGAATTCGACTGGCTATGGGATAAATGGCTTTCACGTCCTCAGCCAACTGCTGAAGGGTGCGGATTGCCAGATAGGGAGCACAATTTAAGCCGAATGTCACGGTCTTAAGCTCGTACTCATGAATATCATCCTGCGGAGACTTTCGATGCAATACCCTTTGGAACGGTGTATGCTTTTCATCGACAAGGATCTGTCGATACATTTTCTCGATGTCACTATTGAATACCACACGATAAAAACGCCATTGGAGAAGGAGGAGAGTCAAATCACTCTGTAAAGGTGGGCCACAGTAAAGGACGTCGTTCAGACTAACCCCGTTGGAAGTTGGGTTCGAAGCGTTAAAGACCACACGGACCTTGGTCGTAACGCTATGAGGTCGAACCACAGCGTGGTGTGGCAAATAGTAGTGACAGGAAAATTTCTCGAAATTCGAAGAGGTAATAGGACGCATATGATTTAAGTGGAGATATTCCAAAAGAACACTATCATATTGCTCCTTAAAGCTTGGAGTCCTCATGAGACGGGATTCATTTCGTATGAACTGGGCTGTTGCAATACTCTTGGACTGACCCAGCTGAACTGTGGTAGGAAATTCAGCTTTAAAGGGAAGAGTAACTATATACCGACCGTTTGGATCTCGCCTTGTGGTCAATTTATAATTCTCTTCGCAAAATCTATCGCCGTCGGACATTGACTTCCGTCGAGGAAGATCTTCCATCTCCCAAAATTTGGTGATTCGACTCTCCAATGACATCTCGTCGGAATAGGAAACGCCAGTACGAAATGATGATAACGACTGTGGCTGGACAGGGCCCGTTAGGATCCACCCGAAAATGGTCTCCTGGGCCATGAGTGAATGACACACATTCGTCCGAATGCCCCCCAACATAACCAGTGGAAGCAAGTCCGATCCGATTAAAAGATCTACATAATTCGTTCGATAGAACTCAGGATCTGCTAAACAAATGTCAGGGAGATTTCGAAACATGTCACGGGACGCCGTAAAGGTGGGCAGGCATGAAGTCAAAGTGGGAAGAACTATCGCCGTCATTCTCAAGGAAACCTGATCATCAATGGGAGATGAAATGACAAACGAACATATCTTCTGAGATTTGGCCGATACTGCCCCATTTAACCCAGAAATCTGTGCAGAAGTGGGACTACATGGCAACTTAAGGAGATTGAACAAATGTTCGGAAATAAATGAAGCTTCCGACCCGGAATCGAAAAGCGCCCGTGCCCTAAAATGCTCTCCGTGGTGAACAATGTCCACCATGGCAGTTCCAAGCAGAACCATCTTGGAAGTAGTTGCCGTACAAGAGTGAATTGTATCGGGAGGAACCTGTACGGATGTCGGTTGTGAAACCTCAGCACCATCCGTGCTAACCGACTGGGTGCTTGAAGATCCAGACTGAGCCCCCGAATCCCCAGTTGGAGGAGGGTTGGCCTCATTCCGATGGAGCAATGTGTTGTGCCTTTTCTGGCACTTTAAACAATTGAATGCACTCTTGCAAGCCTTCACATTATGACCCTTTCCAAAACAGTTAAGGCATAAATTGTACTTCCTGATGTGTGAAACCTTGTCCTGGTAACCTAAATTTAAAAATTTAGGACATAATCGAATTGTGTGGACCTGTTCCGGGCATAGTTTACAGTGTGGAGAAGCCAAACTATTTTGGTAGGAATTGACACGCCTAAGATTCGGTAGTTTCGGTACCGCCTTGGACTTCTCAGACGTCTGAGAATGGCCGGAATTCAAACCTGAAGGCTGGTTGAAATCGCCCACAGTTTCAAGAGTCTGGAAGCGATTAGTGAGGAAGGCATCCATTTCCTTCCATGTTGGACTCTCAGTCTTATTGGTAAGCGATTGTTCCCAAATGGACAACGTGGTCTCCGATAATCGGGTGCAGCACAAATAAACGAAAATTGGGTCCCAGCTTGAAATCTCAACTTTATAAAGACTGAGGGCCGAAATAGCGCCATTAATGGTGCTTTGAATGTCCTTTATCGAAGACCCCGATTCATCATTGCTCTTTGGAATATTAAAAAGAGATCTGAGCTGACTGTTTATCAAGAGCCTTTTATTTTCAAATCGATGTTGAAGTGCCTTCCAAGCAACTTCAAAACCCTCATTCGTAAGAGGAGCCTTCCTTACTACCTCCTTGGCCTCTCCCCGTGTCTTAGAATTTAAGTGAAAAAGTTTCTCAACTGGGGACAATCGGGGGTTATTGATATAGATGGCTGTGAATAGATCACGAAATGTTGGCCAAGATAAATAGTCTCCACCGAATGGATCCGTGTCACAAGGAGGAAGATGGACACTTGGCATGTATGATGCCCCAGGGGAAACATGACTCGAACTCGGGGCAGGAGGAGCTCTTTTAGACTCGATATATTCGCTTATCCTTGCTATGCTGTTGACGTAGGTCTGATATGTGGACTGATATCTAGACTTTAATGTCTCAACATCAAGCCTAGTGTTATCGTCCGGAGAGTCCAGTAATTCCTTAAGACTGGCTTCATAACAAGGTTTAACGCGACTCCAAATCGCTCTAAGTTCCTCCTTATGAACCTCAAGTGAGTGTACGGAGGAGTTCGCTAGGGATTCTCCGCATATCTCCGCATTGAATTCAATGAGAGCGTCGGATATTTGAATAAAGCTGGAAAGTGCGGTCATATTGAAGATCTCAAAAGGAAATCAAGAAACAAGAAAAATCCAATCTGGGTTGGGAAACGAATAGTCTGTGACAGCTAACCAAATAAGCACATAGGGTGGACAGATCAAGTGAGGAATGGCAATCTAACTAAAAGAATTGATTTTGTAGCAGATGTACTAGACCAGGGACACCATCAAATATCCCCAGGCACAAATAATAGTTCCGCGTATCTGTACTATATGCCTAGAAAATTTTGTGCCTCTTCTTCCTTAAAAAATTACACTTGGATTCAAATTTATTCTTATGGCAGTAGATGGCCTCGATTGCCTCTGAAAGTGCTGGAAGGAATTTGATCTATCGACAAACAAGTGCACTTTAATTTGAATTACTTGGAATAACTCTTCGCCTTGCCCTTCTATACAATACATTGGTCTTAACAAATATCTATATAACGAATAGGTATTCTGGTATTTGCATAAACGTAATATAAGAACAGCATAGAATAAAAAATTATAGACTAAATATCCATTTACCAAGCTTATTCAAGGTTCCTGATTGCCTATGGCCGATTCTTCCGATGGAGGTGTTGGCGTTTTTCCTTGCCCAACGCTACCCTTGTCCCCGCTGGAGCAGCCTTAATCCATCAATGTATGTCCGCCCGTTTCTTATGGCTCGGTTGTGACATCAAAAATCAATTTCTTCCTTTTCAAAACTTATATTGTTTCACCTCTGGTAATTCTTATAATGTTCTTCAAAAACTCTTCCCTTTCTATATTATTTAACTTTTGATAATTCTTATAATGGTTTTTCAAAACCACGTCTTTTCAAAAATGTTTCTTCATCAGAATTCTATTAAACTTTCTTCGATTCTCACTTCTTCTGCTTGGTGACCACCCGTCGTACTTTTTTGCTTATTTCTTTCACTGAATGCGAAAACCTCGTGTTAGAGGGATTTTTTCTAAACAGATGAGTGCGAGGAGAAACGCGGGGAAAGAATCAAAAAATTCTTCTCCTTTTAACTTGATGTCTGTACTGCGGACTGCTAAGGAAACAACAACGCTCGACTTACCCTTCTTCCCAACACAAGATTAGAACAACAAGATGAAAGAGTAGACAAAAACGCACGGAGCTTAAAAGGCATAAATAGTTGTTGTGAATTGTTTCTCTAGAGTGTAACAGTCCAACAGTGAAGTGGGGAAATGGTAATGGTGGGGATAGGGTTAAATCTGATCACACTGAGAAATTGTTTTAGCAAGAGAAGAGAATAGAGTGTTGCTGATAAAAAAGGGATATTATAAGAGAGTTTGGTTGGGAAATTAAATAAAGGTGAGCGGAATTATAACCAACAAGGGCAGAATACTCTTATAATATTTTAGAGGGGGAATATTAAACCCATGTGGATTAAGTCATGCGAATGGAAATTATCGTAATAGTTGACTAATGGGATATTTCTCCTCTTCTTTCAACTTTTTCGTTTTTCTATAACTCTTTCAATTGCCCTAAGGCTGCAAGTGAACTCGTTTTTACAAAACTGAGAAAAATAACCACGAAATGAGGAGAAGTGGGATAATTAACCAGAAAGGTAAAAATGTATTCCGTATAAAGTGTTTTATGGAAGTATAAACTCGTCGTTGGCCTTTAAAAACAACTTAACTACAATTTGAGTGAAATCAAATTTACGATTGTTGTTTTGTTGAATTTTTAAACTTTTTCTTTAGTTTTATATAATGTATTTCAAGCGCATTTACTTTGAACTTTGAACACACAATTTATATATGCAACGCACCTGTTTGATTTTTCTATTGATGGGGATGTCTTCTTTGGTGGAAATAAATCTTGGATCTCCTTATGCCTGCGGGATCCGGTTCGAAGGACCAATGTGCAGCTCGGGAAATGCTTCCTGGGAGTGGTGGACTGTAGCTTTGGAAATGGTTAGGACTTTGGGTGATGTAACCGCTTGTCTATAAGGAGAACAACCTGGATAATTGAGGCTCGGAATTTAACCACAATTTCGTAACATGAAAAGAAATGAACGGCAGAAGAAACCAAGGGAGTTAGCCACAAATATGTAGGAATATTTTGAACTGATGGAAATAGTGCCAATCCTTGTTCTGCTTACCGTTGTTGTTTTAGAGGAATTGTGTAGTAAATAAAAACGCAACTAATTCACTTCAGAGTTCAGATGTTTATTCGTTTGTAGTTGAAGTCGAACTGAGCAAGTCAGTGGACTTGTCGCATTACTTAGGGCTAACCATTTTGTATTTTCATTGGAAAAAGATATTCAACATAGTGTAGCAGATACAATATTTGAGATACAGAGGGCATCTTAAGTATTATTGGATATTAGGTCGGTTCGACCTTAACACTAACCTAACCATAGGCGGGTTACGCCACCCCTCAAAAACGCCATTAGTCCCACTATGACTATATGATACTTGGCTGAAAAGATTTGCGTAAAATTTTCATAGATTGGGTACGTTTGTCTAGAGGGAAACATAGGCTATATATATTTTAAGAATCGGGGGGAGGCAGACCTCTACCTTACCCCAAAAACGCCACCCATTTCCGAAAGTGGTCCGATGGGCACAATAAGGGTATCAAATGAAGAGCATTGGAGACCAGAAAACGAATATGGTATTAAAATTAGGGTTCAAGTAAATGTTCTCTGTAGACCGAGAGGGTCTTGGGAATGGCATATGAATGGATCCAATCGAGGAGTCTCAACTTCAGCCTTCTGAAAACAGAGATATGCCAGTTTACAAGGAGCACCAAGATGGGTCAATAAAAGAGCCCATGCCCCTTAGATAAAATGATACACCCAGCAAAAAATGTTCACAAAATTGAAATTGCTATAGGCACTACCATGAAGCGCTATTGTTACTAGCGCTGATTTCAGCGCTACTCTTAGTAATTATGTAAGGGAAGAATATACCTATTCTAAAGCGTAAATTATTTCCACTCATCTAATTGTAGTGCTGAATTTAGCGCGTTTCCAGTGCACTAGCGTAAGCGGTTGCTTTCTTTCTCCGCATACAAAGCAGCACTCCTGTATGGAAGCTTTGCTTTTGGCATGACCATCATTGAACGATAGAACATATAACGATGTTAAACGAACAGGGGAGAAATAAAAACGAATCCGTAAAGTGGTAATAATTTCTGCTGCTGAAGCTGCTGAAAATTCAGCTAGTTTTTTGCTAAGCAGTTAGACATATTTAGGTGGTCTTGGAGAGGAAAGAAAAGTTGAAGTACTATTGCAGATATTAAACATTATGCTGAAAACCCCTATGGCTTTTGGTTTGAAATGGGGACTGAGTGGCAATATAGTCCATTGGCTTCACGAAAATGTAGTCTGGCAGACTTAGATGTACGCATCGCTAGTGTTGTAGACCGCGATGGAGAGGAAGTACAATGCGAAAACCTGAATCAGAGCATAGTCCACTGGCTCCCCAGAAACCCTCCACGAGGGACCATTTAGGTGAAAAGTATATAATAGCTCTTCACCACGGTCTGAAGTGGAATATTAAAGCTAGCCAGGTGTTGCTTTGGGATTTCCTTAGCAATCGATTTCCTGGGTACCACACAACGTGGTATAAAAAGCTGATAAACGTAGTGCATGTGGAATATTATGGGGATGGTAGGAAGGAAGGAAGGCAAGTAGGTAGGAGTTGGATGTGGCGGTGACGTGTCAAGCGATGGGACGACGGATGGATGACCAGTTAGTAGGCTGCATCGAAAAGGTCGGTGAGCTGAAGGCGGCTGGACCATGAAGTTTCTGAGCTGGTCGTGAGGAGGTGGATGTGGTGATGGACGGGTGAATTGATATGATGATGGATGGATGATCAGTTAGTAGGCTGCATCGAAAAGGTCGGTGAGCTGAAGGCAGCTGGACCATAAAGTTACGGAACTGTTCGTGAGAAGGTGGATGTGGTGATGGACGGGTGAAGTGATATGATGATGGATGGATGATCAGTTAGTAGGCTGCATCGAAAAGCTCGATGAGCTGAAGGCGGCTGGACCATGAAGTCTTGGAGCTGGCCGAATGGGTGTGCGTGCAATTCGGATCTTTTGAAATTTTTAACACGGTGTCGATATTATTATACTGTATACCGTGTGTGTGAATGTTTCGGTGGCACTCCTGTTTTGGCTCAAACTTGAGCTGAGTCATTTCGGGTTATGTCACCTAATTTCGGACTGTTTCTGAATGACGTGTTTGCTAAGGGATGGTGTTTGCGCCATCCCCTAAGGTGACCAGCCCGGAACTGTCTGGAGTTCAACTGGTAGTAGTTGAACTACGTGGTAGAACTAGAGTCCTTTATCTGGTACCACGGGAGTCAGGCGCCTTTGGAACTTCGGTTCCAGCCTGATTATTGGTGAGGCCCCAGTTGGAAGCAACGTGGTGGCTGTGGTATAACACCTTAAATCACAGCAAGGGCATTTCGATGCTCGGTGTGGAGTTGGTCTGATTGGAGTTGGCCTGATTATTGGTGAGGCCCCAGTTGGAAGCAACGTGGTAGCTGTGGTATAACACCTTAAATCGCAGCAAGGGCATTTCGATGCTCAGTGTGGAGTTACATGTACTCAACCGGGTGCCGTGACCCATAGAATGGAAAAAATTTGAATAGTGCTCCGCTCCTAACCAAGGGGGAAGACACGTCCAGACAATGTGAACTCGAATTGGTACTCATGTTAGCTTCGGCTTTATATGGGGGCGTTGGTAGACGCATCGCTTTCACCCCTAAAGGCAATATGGGTTTTCAATAAATGGTACTTGAGAGTAGAGCATGATGCTTATATTTTTGCAGGGCTAAGTGTCTGGGGGAGCACCTCACCTCCGAAAACACCCCTAAATCGGTCATACATATTTACCGATCATGACAATATGGGGCTCAAATGAAAAGTATTTGGGAGTAGAGCACGAAATTCATAGCCATTTTCCGGACAACGTTTCTGGGGCTTTAAACCATCCTCTAAACCTACCAACTACCACCCTGGGGGCCTTCCCACACCCAAAATCGCCATGAGAATACCGGACTCAAATAAAGTCTTTTAAGAATGGAGTACATCTAATATCCAAACTTAAATGACCCTAAGCCCTCCGAGCGAATTCATAGACCAATGTTACTGTTACGCAAGCGTAGCATGGTATTTCACTAAAAACTCTTTAATTGGTGAAAATAAATATTCAAAGAATAATTTTGTTCCACATATTGCAAAAGAAGTTGCAGCAGAGCGGGCCCGGTTCAGCAAGTCTATCATATTTATCAACCTCCTAAATCAAGGTCTTGGGATTACAAAAGGCTCATATACAACTTTGGTTGAAATTATGTGCAGGGAGTTATGTAAGGCCCCCAAAATTAATCAAGGCTTTGGGTCTGTAAAAGGCGCATACATTTTGTCCAGGGAGTTTTACAAGTCCCCTTAAATATCCGTGAGGAATATGGTGCAACCTTTCGAATAAACTTCTGGGCTTCATAAATGGTGGATTTTTTATCGCATTTGAAATATGTACGAGAAATTTTACTGTTTCTTGCACTTGGCTTTTGAAAGCCAAGCACCACGTATTACAATCGCTACACACGTCGAAAAACACTTTCTTTGTTAACGCCTCTCACATAAAGTCCTTGTTAGAAACGGTTGCAGTACACTGTGACCCACCAACAGACCTTTAGGCATGCAAAGGTATGCCGAATGCATAACAGAAATTGCGAATAAAAGTAAAAACTTCTTCATCTGATGATGCAGGCCCCCGAAAAAAAGAAAAAGTCAATTCGAAAGCCCAAAGTGAAGAATTGAGGTGGAGGTAGAAACATGAACGAAAAAAAAAAAATAAGAAACGCCGCCAAAAGCCCAAGCGATAACAAAAACAAACGAACAAATAAAAAATTCATTCCAATCCAATTGTGGTGGGTAAGTGGAAACGAGCACCCCTTTCAGGAGCGGTGACGTTCTGCAGGCCATGCCCAAGGAACAACACGAAGAGGAGATGGCAAGTAAGACATAAAATGTTCAGTTTGCGATGAATCATAAAATTGTAAATTCATGTTCTTTTTTTTTTGGAGCGCAGCCCAAACGAAGCGAAACGTTGCAAACGAGCCAAATGCAAAAAAGAAGAAAATGCAAAAATGTTACCAAAGACCCAAAGCCAGTCTACCAACCAGCCATCCAGGCAGGCAGACAATTCATAACCAGTTCTTGGGCAGTTCTGTGCAGATAGGCGGCAAACCTACGAAGACAGTCACAGCGACGACTCCAGTTGTAGTAGAAGAAGAAGAAGGACCACATTCCTCAAGTTCATCTCTCATGTGCTGCATGCACACTCAAAATTTACGAAACATGCTCCAAACTTGCCACAAAAGAAGTTTGCATTGAATTGGTGTTGGCATTGGGGTTACCAGGAGCACATTTCTGCAGATGGTTTCATTATATATTCATTGATTAAGAGCACATTTGTAATGGGTGAGGAAGATAGAACACAAATACATGGGAAACATTCATCAATATCGGTTGAGAAGAAAGTTCGGAGGCTCGAAGAATCACAATTCGAAAAAAGTTCACAACCATATATCAAACCTGGAACTAGAAATGTTTTCGCCAGAAGAATTCGGATATTTATGGATGTAAAAGAGTGTGTGATCCATAAAGCACGAGGCTTTGCATAAGTTCACCTCAAAGAACTGTTAAAAACCACGCCTAAATTCTTCGCTCTAATTGGGTTGCCCAAAAAGTAATTGCGGATTTTTTAAAAGAAAGTAAATGCATTTTTAGTAAAACTTAGAATGAACTTTAATCAAATATACTTTTTTACACTTTTTTTCTAAAGCAAGCTAAAAGTAACAGCTGATAACTGACAGAAGAAAGAATGCAATTACGGAGTCACAAACTGTGAAAAAATTTGTCAACGCCGACTATATGAAAAATCCGCAATTACTTTTTGGGCAACCCATAGATACAATATCAACCCTCTGACCAATAACGTAAATATCCGATTGTCGCCTGTTGAAATTCTTGTTGTTGTGAGCAATCAAACATTTAGACTTACTTGGATTTAACAACAAACCACGTGCAGTCGCCCAGTCTTAAACGCTAAGTAGTTCCGCGTTAAGTTTACTCATGTTTACTTTGTCCACAAAGTCGCTTTGAAAAATCTGCACGTCATCAGCATACATCATAATATGACCGTGTGCTAGTTGACGAGGCAAGTCCTTCGCATATAATGAAAAAAGAAGTGGACCTATAATCGAGCCTTGGAGAACACCCTTGGGTACGAACAAGGGGTTAGATAATATATCGCTCAGATACAATATAATCGGACTCGTTGTCGTTGATGTGATGTGAAGAAAATTCCGAAGTTTCATGCACAAATTCAGGTGATCAACCTTGTCGAAATTTATGGAGTGATCCAAAAGAACCAGAAAGCCAATTTTGTTCTCATCAATGTCATCTCTAATCGATTCAGCCACTTTAACCAATGCAGTAATGCAACTATGATCAGAACGGAAGCCGGACTCGCTTTCTGACAACAGGGACTCTTGGTGAAGATACATACCGACATCTGTCCATGAAGAATTTTCTCGAAAACCTTAGAGAATTGGATTTGGCAATGGGGATAATCTTTGCATGCTTCCAAATAATAGGATATACACTGGAGTTCAAAATTTAATTAAACAGGTACAGGTAGGAGATATGGAAGTAACATTCGTACAAATCTCGGATCAACTCCGTCCAAGCCAATTGCATTTGACTTAATGCGGACAAAACTCTCATAAACTTCCTCATGGCCAACACATTTAAACTCAAAAGGACTACGGGCATCAAAAAGAGGAAAGCCGGCCCATCATCATCACTGTAAAATTGCGTGTCCGTTTCTATTGAGTTGCCCAAAAAGTAATTGCGAATTTTTTAAAAGAAAGTAAATGAATTTTTAATAAAGCTTAGAATGAACTGTAATCAAATATACTTTTTTTTTTGCTAAAGCAAGCTAAAAGTAACAGCTGATAACTGACAGAAGAAAGAATGCAATTACAGAGTCACAAGCTGTGAAAAAATTTGTCAACGCCGACTATATGAAAAATCCGCAATTACTTTTTGGGCAACCCAATATATCGGGTATGCTTACGAAGGTCCTGTTGAGTTCATCTAGATCCCCATGGTATCGAGTGTTTGACTTGGGTTTACCCACTCCGATGTCATGACCTTCACCTTCCACTTACTCTTCGAGCCCACTGTGCAATCATATCTTGAAGAATAATACTCCATTTTAGCCGCATTAATAAAACTATTAACTTTCCTCCTGGCTTCATGGAACTCTTCTTTCAGCTGTGGAGACTTGAAACGCTTTCGTCTACTGTTGGACAAGTCCCTATCCCCGATAAGCGCCTTGATTCTTGAACTGAAGCATGGCCTTGTTTTGGTCGAAGCCCTTTTAATCTGTATTGAAAGTGTTCCATCATAGAGACGAAAAATGTTATCCGTCATGAAAGCCGTCTGCTGATCGACAGTTAAAAGTGTAAATAGGTCATCCCAGTTCACCTGGTAAACCATACCAACTAAATGTTCATAATTCATAGTCACGATAAGATATGTTCTCCTCTTCCTCCAGCAAATCAAAATCGTAGGCGAGATAAATCAGATGATGCTTAGAGAAACATGGAACAGAAATCTGATCATACAATGATATCTTCAAAGAATTATCGGCAAAGAACAAATCTAAGAGGGTAGAGTTGACGGCTGACGTGAAATATGTGGGGTTTGTATTATTGGTGACGAATGGGCCAAGTGTCAACATAGCATCAGTCAGAGTTGAGCATCAGTCAGAAAAAAGAGATATTAAGCTGAAACTTTGCACAGATTCTTTTCTTGACCCCAAGCAGGTTAAGATCGAAGATGGGCTATATCGGACTATATCTTGATATAGCCCCCATATAGACCGATCCGCCGATTTGGGGTCTTAGGCCCATAAAAGCCACTTTTATTATACGATTTTGCTGAAATTTGGGACAGTGAGTTGTGTAAGGCCCTTCAACATCCTTCGTCAATTAGGCCTAGATCGGTTCAGATTTGGATATAGCTGCCATAGAACCTGATCTGTCGCGCTAAGGTTTTTGGCCCATAAAAGACACAGTTATTGTCCGATGTCACCCAAATTTGGGACAGTGAGTTGTGTTAGGCCCTTCAACCTCCTTCGTCAATTTGACCCAGATCGGTTCAGATTTGGATATAGCTGTCATATAGACTGATCTCTCGATGTAAGGCTTTGGGCCCATAAAAGGCACATTTATTCTCCGATGTCGCCGAAATTTGAGACAGTGAGTTGTGTTGGGCTCTTCGACGTCCTTCTTCAATTTGGCTCAAATCGGTCCAGATTTGGATATAGCTGCCATATAGACCGATCTTTCGATTTAAAGTGTTGGGGCCATAAAAGGCGCATTTGTTGTCCGATTTCGCCGAAATTTGGGACAGTGAGTTAGGCTTTTCAACGTCCTTCGTCAATTTGGCCCAGATCGGTCCAGATTTGGATATAGCTACCATATAGACCGATCTCTCGGTTTAAGACTTTAAGGAACTAAAGGCGCATTTATTCTCCGATGTCGCCGAAATTTGGGACAGTGAGTTGTGTTGGGCTCTTCGACGTCCTTCGTCAATTTGGCCCAGATCGGTCCAGATTTGGATATAGCTACCATATAGACCGATCTCTAGACTTAAGGCTTTGGGCCCATAAAAGGCGCGTTTATTGTCCGATTTTGCTGAAATTTGGGACAGTGACTTGTGTTAGGACCTCCAACACTCTTCTTCAATTAGGCTCAGATCGGTCCAGATTTGGATATGGCTACCATATAGACCGATCTCTCGATTTAAAGTTTTGGGGCCATAAAAGGCGCATTTATTGTACGATTTCTTCATATATACCCGAGGTCTTCATATATACCCGAGGTGTTGGGTATCCAAAGTTCGGCCCGGCCGAACTTAACGCCTTTCTACTTTTTGGGTTCTGAAGAAGTCAATTTGGGAGACCGTTATTTATAAATGTTTGATATGAGCTCATGGCCCGACTCGAGTCATATTTGAAACTGATGTTTGAAGTCGTATCATAAGATCACATGCCAAATCACATAAGAGATTAGCTGGCCAATGAAAAGAGACCTTCTATTTACAGCAGAGTAGTAAAAGAACATTGCATGTCAAATTTCGGTTAAATCAGATTATAAATGTCCATTTTGGCTCTCAGGTTTCAAATCGTTATGGATCATACTTGGCATAGATGTGGAAAAATAAAACAAATCAAATTCTTACAAATCTAAGCCAAGTCATATAAGAAGTAACTTGACCGATATAAGTGAAGCTCAATGTTTAGCGGCCTTGTGTAGTCCGAAAGGAGTACCACAGAGCAACACTTCTTCGTAGAGAAGAGTTTTCTAAGGCTCAAACACCAACAAAAGTAGTCAGTAGGTAACCAGTTGTCACAGAGCAACACTCCTTTGTGGAGAAGAGTTTTCTAAGGCTCAAACACCCGCAAAAGTAGAGCCAGTATGTAACCAGCTAGCACCATCATTTAGTTGAGTAGCTAACTTTCAGAGGCAATTTTGTCTCTTTAATTTTGCTCAAAATTCTAAGAAACGTAGTTAGTTATGCATTTGAACCTCAAATACTATTTACCGAACTAGTAACATGTACAGCTAACAGGGAATGGAAATGTCAAAAGAAGTCTATGCGGAACTATTTTGTCGGAATTACTTTAAGCACTAGTTCTACGTGTAACTGGTTACTGTCTGGGCGCGCCCATGACATTTTCACCAGTTGTTATAATGGGAAGAAAACTGTTGTAGAACTGGTTGTGATGACTTCATCACTCATTGTTTCTTCATTTTACACAAAATTCTAAGAAATGTAGTTAGTTATGCATTTGGCCATCAAATACTATTTACCGAACTAGTAACATGTACAGCTAACAGGGATCGATTTAAAAAATGATCGTAAAACATATTTTTTCAAACATTGACAAATGTCAAAAGAAATCTATACGGAACTAGTTTGTCGGAATTACTTTAAGCACTAGTTCTACGTGTAACTGGTTACTGTCTGAGCGCGCTCCTGATAAATTCAACAGTTGTTATAATGGAAAGTAAACCGTTGTAGAACTTGTTGTGATGACTTTAGAACTAGTGAATAAACTGGTTTGGAACTAGTGGCCTGGACTACAGGGGATTTTGTGGCAGATATCTTTAAATTTCTTCGCTGCAATAAGTTTGAAGATATCTCCCACAAAATGTTCACTACATACACGCATGAGGTGCGTAGAGAGCTAAAAGCGATGGTCGACGGAATGACAATTTCGACCATCAAGTGCCATCAAAACACTTGGTATCACATTTGACAGCCCTTACAAATTCGTGTCACATGCCACAGCAATTTACGATAAATCCAAAAGTAGAAACTAGGTCCTCAAGTCACTTGCCGGCAGCACTTGGGGTGCTGACAAAGAAACTTTCTTGACCACGTACAAATCAATTGGCCGGTCTGTGATAAGTTATGCAGGGCCAGTGTGGTCCCGTTAGCTTTGTGCCATATAGTGGAAATTCAAAAATGATCTATCAGAATGCCGCTCTTCGAATTGCAACAGGCAGACTCTTTACTTCTCCCGTGGACCATCAAGAGGCAAAGATCCTTCCAGTGCGAAGACATAACTACAGGCTGTTTAAGCAATACCCTTTGGACTGTTAACGCAGAGACCATCCCAGAAGCCTTAAGGTAGATCTACACGATCTAGAGCGTGAGGTCCAGAGCTACAGGAGAGAAGCTCTAGATCAAGCGGGCCTAGAGAACATTCATGCAGACACGCTAGCAGATGCTGTGAATAGCTACCGGGTGAATGAGGTTCTTGGAGAAAGACCCACTCCCATTACACCTGAAGAAATTAACCTCCCCCGGCAAACTAGAATAGGTTTGGTTAATTACAATCCAGCAGATGGAGCCACCTCAATTCCTACAGAGCAAGAATTAATGCCAACGTGCTGGGTGTATGTACCGATTGTCACGACTTACGTCACCTGTTTAACTGCCCAGCCAGACCCATTGGTCTCAGACCCAGCTCTCTCTGGACGCACCCCATCTTAGTTGCAGAGTTTCTTGATTTAGACATTCCACAGAATCAAGCAGACGAAAGATAAAACACAACACACTGCCACAACATCGATAACTACTACTGGACAGTGAGGCTGTGTAAATCAATTAAAAATTGCCTTTGCTAAATTTCAGCAGGCCAAAAACTAAATCAAAGGCGGCATCCCTGGCTGCCAGTGGTGTGCTTTGCTTGTTCGTTCAAATCATCCGTTCGTTCTTGCTTCACTTTCAGAATGAAGTTCTAAATTTTAATTTTGGTTCAAGTTTACCTTTATTTCAAGTTTACCATCTTCTTACCATCCAAAGTTCTTTACTTACCTACAACCAGCACCAGCACCACCACTAAGGCCACTTTAGACAGTTATGGCGAAGGCAGTGAGACAGAGGTAAGGATATTGGAACAAACATTTTTCGTACAAGAGCAACACATAAACATGCATGCATACATCGACAGGCAACCAACAACCGATAACAGCAAGAATATCACATGCGCAACCTTTGTGTCGGATGCTTTGTTTAAAACGTTATGGAATGTTTCTTGTTTCCTTTGCACCGTCGTCCAACCGGGACTGCCGGGTCTTTGGTGTATATCCACAAGTATATCTCATGGCATGTGTTGCCACTGGGAGGCGGGGGTTAGAGAGGATCGTACATTTGGTGAGTGTGTTTTGGCAAAAAAAATAAAATTCCAAGCCAGCAACAAACTTCGGCAACATCAGCAGCAATACGAAACTAACAAAGTGTACGAGGAGCGTTTGAAATATGATCAAAAAATAAGGTTGACAATATATGATGCCAAATTTATGGCAGTTATAAGCAAAACATGTGGAAAGTTTTACTGGGCCGAATGATATTTGCGTGGCAGTTAGAGGACATGAGTGTACACCAAGTACCAAATTTCATCGATTTTGTTAAAATTTGGTACACGAATTTAGGCCGAATCTCATAAACCCTCCACAATGGATAGGGATTGTCTAGTTTTTTTTGCTTGATTTATCTAAATACGCAGATGCTTAGCAAGTCAGATTGAGTAATAGGTTGCATGGGATCTATGGCTCAGGTTATGAACCAATTCAGACCATACTTGACACGAATATTAGGGGTCTCAGTAGCAATCATTGTGCAAAATTTCAAATTGGATAAGAATTGCGTTTTCTAGGGTCTCCAGAAGTACATTTGGGAGATGAGTTTATACCATACTTGGCACGAATATTAAAGGTCACTGAAGAAGTCATTGCGGACGAATTGCTCCCTCCAGGGGCAAAAGAAGTCATATCGATGGATCGGTTTATATGGCTATATCCAAATCTGAATCATTTGCGGTCTTCAACGATCTAAGCCAATGAGCAGTATGTGCGTAAAATTTTAGGTAGACTGCTATCATGGTTTCCTCAGACTCTTGGACGAACATGGCTAGATCGAATCAGAATACAAACACGATCAAGACCATCTATATATGTAAAACAAGTAAAAGCGTGCTAAGTTCGGCCGGGTCGAATTTTATATACCCTCCACCATGGATCGCATTTGTCGAGTTCTCTTCTTAGGCAAAAAAGGATATAAGAAAAGATTTGCTCTGCAATTAGAGCAATATCAAGATATGGTCCGGTTTGGACCACAATTAAATTATATGTTGGAGACCTGTGTAAAATGTCAGCCAATTCGAATAGGAATTGCGCCCTTTGGGGGCCCATGAATTCAAATAGAGAGATCGATTTATGTGGGAGCTGCATCAGGCTATAGACAGATGTAGACCATAATAAACATGCATGTTAATGGTCGTGAGAGGTTCCGTCGTACAAAATTTCAGGCATATCGGATAATAATTGCGACCTCTGGAGGCTCAAGAATCAAGATCCCAGATCGGTTTATATGACAGCTATATCAGGTTATGAACCGATTTGAACCATACTTGGCACAGTTGTTGGATATCATAACAAAACACGTCGTGCCAAAATTCATTAAAATCGGATAATAATTGCGACCTCTAGAGGCTCAAGAATCAAGATCCCAGATCGGTTTATATGACAGCTATATCAGGTTATGAACCGATTTGAACCAAACTTGGCACAGTTGTTGGATATCATGACAAAACACGTCGTGCGAAATTTCATTCCAATCGGATAAGAATTGCGCACTCTAGAGGCTAAAGAAGTCAAGACCCAAGATCGGTTTAAATGGCAGCTACATCAGGTTATGGACCGATTTGAACCATACTTGGCACAGTTGTTGGATATTATAACAAAACACGTCGTGCCAAAATTCATGCAAATCGGATAAGAATTGCGCCCTCTAGAGGCTCAAGAACTCAAGTCCCCAGATCTGTTTATATGAGCTTTACTCTGAAAGTTTGCGTGCTTTCGACACACAGACGCACGGACAAATATGGAGCCACTAGATGGCGCAATTCTTATCCGCTTTGGCTGAAATTTTGCATGAAGTATTCTGGTATAACTTTCAAAAACTGTGCGAAGTATGGTTCAAATCGGTACATAACCTGATATAGCTGCGATATAAACCGATCTGAGATCTTGACTTCTTGAGCCTCTAGAGGGCGCAATTGTCATCCGATTCGGCAGACATTTTTATTACAACGGCTTCTCTCATGACCTTCAACAATGTACGTGTGTAATATGGTCTGAATCGATCAATAGCTTAATACTGCTCCCATATAAACCGATCTCCCGATTTTGCTTCTTGAGCCCCTACAGGTCGCAATTCTTATCCCAATGAACTGAATTAAAACACCCGATGGTACAAATGTTGGGGTAAATTAACCTGGGGATGACGGACGTCTGTCTCATCCCAAAATCCATCCGGACGGACATGTTTACCGAATGGGGCTATATGGGTATCAAATGCAAGGTATTTAAAAGTAGAATACGAACGAGATGTCACACAAAGTGTCGGGAGTGTCCCCACTCCCAAAAACACTACCCAACAGGACACTTTTACCGCTTTGGGCAATATGGGTATGAAATGAAAAGTATTTAAAGGTAGGGTAAGAATACGAAATAAAAATTTATTCCTTGGTGTCTGGGGGGTCTCCCAACCCTCCAAAACCCCCATGCAGGACATATATACCGACTGGGATAATATGTACATCAAATGTCATCATTTCAAAGTAGAATAAGAATCCGATATACAAACTTATTCTTTGGAATCTAAGGCCTCCCCATCCCCCAAAACCCCTCAATAGGACATATTTACCGATTGGGACAATATATTTAGATATCGAATGAAAGATATTTGGAAAGTGAGTACACATCTATTATAAGAATTTTGTCCAAGTGACTATGGGGCTTCCCCACCTTTAAAAACTCCTAAAATGGGCATGAATGCCCAAAGTCACAAATTAAAGTTGTTTGGGAGGTGTCTCTATATCTGGTACACACATTTGGCAGAGTCTGGGACCTGCCCATCCACTAAATACCCTTTAACAGGACCTGTAGTTGGGATAATAGGTGAATTAAAAGAAAGGTCTATGACTATAGAGTTCGAATCTGATGTTGATATATAGGAATTCAAGTATCTGAGTCACGTCCTGCCGTTCAGCAGACCATGTAGATCGCGACAATAGAGGACTCAAATAAATGGTGTTTTCGACCATAGCGTCGGCTGAATCCACCCTCTGCTTTCTATATAAACAACACCAAACTCTCATATAGAGCGACTGACAACATATTGTACACAAATAAAAGTGGGCAATCCCCTGCCCCCCATCCAACCCTAAAAACTCAATTTGTGTTTGTTTGTATGTTTGTGTGTTCCTTATAGACTCAGAAACGGCTGAACCAATTTTTTTTTTTTTAATTTTCACAGATGGTGCATAATGACCCAGTGGTGAAAATAGGGTACTACATTTTTTGATATCTGAAGGGGGGGCGGACCCTGCCCCTTACCCTACTTTTCAGAAACGCCAGATCTCTGAGATGAGTGGTGCGATTTAAGCGAAATTTTGTGTGCTCATATATAGCACCCTACAAATTAAAATTTGGTTTCCAAATTTCGGATGGGGTACCTAGGGGGGCTGCCCCACCCTAAAACCTACCAAACATATATTTACACCAACCACGACAATATGGGACTCAAATGAAAGGTATTTGGGATATGAAAACGTATCTGATATCCAATTGTCGGACCAAGTGCTAGGGGACCACCCCAAGCCCCAAAACACCCCTAAATCGGACATATTTACCGACCATAGCAATATGGGACTTAAATGAAAGGTATTTGCGACTAGAATACGAATTTGATATCCTAATGTGGGACCACGTTTCTGGGGGCCCAATCCTTCCCCAAAACACCCCCAAACAGGACTTATTTACTGACCTTGGGAATATGGGGTTTAAATAAAAGGTATTTGAGTATAGAATTAGAATCTGATATCCAAATATGGGACCAAGTGTTTGGGGGGCCGCCTCTCCTCAAAAACATCCCCCAAAGGCGACAAATATACGACCATAGCAATATGGGGCTCATATGAAAGGTCTTTGGGAGTAAAGAACGAATCTGATATCAACATTCGGGAAAAGTGTCTATGGGGCCACGCTACCCCCACAACACCACCCTACCCCCACAACACCACCCAAGCCCCAAAAACCCCCCTAAATCGGACATATTTACCGATCATGGCAATATGGGACTCAAATGAAAGGTATTTGCAAGTAGAATGCGAATCTGATATCCAAATGTGGGACCACGTTTCTGGGGGTCCACCCCTTCCCCAAAACACCCCCCCCCCTCCCAAACAGGACTTATTTACTGACCATGGGAATATGGGGCTTAAATAAAAGGTTTTTGAGTGTAGGATACGAATCTGATATCTAAATATGGGACCAAGTGTTTGGGGGACCGCCTCTCCCCAAAAACATCCCCCAAAGGGGACAAATTTGCGACCATACCAATATGGGGCTAAAATGCAAGGTCTTTGGGAGTAAAGCACGAATCTGATATCAATATTCGGGAAAAGTGTCTATGAGCCCACCCCCACAACACCACCCAAATAGGAAATTATTTGCTGACTATTGCAATATGAGGCTCAAATAAAAGGGTTGTTAGAGTAGAACACGAATCCGATATATTTTCAAGGCCAACTCACTGATTGGCCGCCCCATCCCCCTAAACACCCCCCAAACCGGTCATGTTTGCTGACTATGGAAATATGGGCCTCAAATCAAAGGTATTTGGGAGTAGACCACGTATCTGATATCAACATTGGGGACCAGCTGTCTAGGGAACGTCCCACCACCATAACAACCCCCAAATAGGACGTATTTGCTTACCAAGACAATTTGGGTCTTGAAGAGAGTGGAATTAAATATTTATAGTTTTTAGGGCCAATACCCCAAACCAGACATATTTGCTGACTTTTGCAATAAGGAGTTTATATGAGATTAGAAAACGAATTTGATATCCAATTTTGAGGCCAATGGCAATATGGGGTTCAAATACATGTTATAGAGATATATGAGAATAGAGCACGTTGCTGATATTTTTTCCGGACTTAGTGTTTGGGGGACCACCCCAAAACACCCCTAAATTGAGCATATTTACCGACCTTGTCAATGTGAAGTTTAAATGTAAGGTATTGGGGGTTAGAGCAAGAATTTATACCCACTTTCGGAACCAATTTTCTGGAGGTTTACCTTTTTCCCAAAACACCCTCCAAAAGGGAAAAATTTTTTGGCCATGCCAATATGTGGCTCAAATGAAAGGTATTTGAGATTAGAAAATGAATTTGATAACCTATTGGGTTGCCCAAAAAGTAATTGCGGATTTTTTAAAAGTAAAAGCATTTTTAATAAAACTTAGAATGAACTTGAATCAAATATACTTTTTTTACACTTTTTTTCTAAAGCAAGCTAAAAGTAACAGCTGATAACTGACAGAAGAAAGAATGCAATTACAGAGTCATAAGCTGTGAAAAAATTTGTCAACGCCGACTATATGAAAAATCCGCAATTACTTGTTGGGCAACCCAATATTTTGGGGCCATGTGTTTGGGGGACGCCTCATCCTGTAAAGTCCCCTTAAACCAATGGCAATATGGGGTTTAAATAAATGGTATTTGCAAGATGAGCTGAGAGTCTGGGGGACCACCTTACCCCCGAAAACACCCAAAATCAGAGAAAACATGAGAATATCGGGCTGAAATGAAGTATTTTAAGAATGGAGTACACCGTACATCCAAACTTAAATTCGTAGACGAATAAAGATCATATGGGATTCGGATAAAGGCACTTATATTGTTAAACTGTTAGTCAAGTTAGCATGGTATTTCTATAAAAGCTCTTTAGTTGTCGAAAATACAATAATAAATATTCCAAGCACACTTTTGTTCCTTACAAAGTAAAAGAAGGCGCTGCGGAGCGTGCCCGGGTCAGCTAGTATTTTATAGAACTTTTGGCAATCAACATTCGTTAATTGTCGAATACATCCCTCGTAACTGGTACAGAGTAAGCGAGGATATTGCATCAACATTCAGGCGATGAGGGTCATCGCTAAGTTTGGTGAATTCTACCAGAGCAAATACTTCTCATCGGGTTACTCTTGTTTCGCCTAAAGTTTCGGCATAGAAGAGAAGAAGAAGTTAACTGACTTTAAGTTGAAGATGAAGAGGCAAACATGATTTAAGACTTGTTCCCTTTAAGTTATGCAAAACATGTTGTAGAACCAGATTTTTTTTCTCCTTGCTCCTTCGTATCGTTTCAGTCAGTGCTGCGTGTGTGTGTGCGAGTGTGTGTGTGAGTGCTAGAGTTGGGTTTTATGGATGAGATATTCTTGGGAATAAAATTCATTGCTTAATATTTGAATACCCATGCAGGCATAAAACAAACTTACACACACACACACACACTCATATGCGCACACCCATGCAGATGAGGCAGAATGCCCACTTATACACATAAATAATAGCTTGTGTCTGTCCACACATACCACACAGGATTCTAACTGGATTTGCCACAAATGACTGGGGAGATGAAGAAGAAGGGAAAGGCCCAAGCTGCTGTTGCAGGGTAATCGACATTTGCAACAATCAAGGATTTCTGCATACATGGAATGTAGAATAAGCCATCAAAGGATTTACTAAATTTTGGGATTTTCTTTGGGGACAATTCCACAAGAAATGTGTGCAGTTCCCCCAAGACTTGGGAAGATTTATATTCAATAAATGTTTCAACGTATTGGAATTAATAATGTGAAGTTCTCAAATAGATTTGTATTAATAACCACAAAGTCAAATACAGAGTGAAATGAAAATAGTTTATCGATTGAATCAATGATTGCCACATAAAATAGCCAAAAGGGTGGTTCAACTGTAAATAGAGAATCCTTAGTGCTAGCAAATGCAGTTGAAATTAAGTCCTAAACGTTTATGAAAGAGTAAAATAAGACAGCAGAAGTATAGTTGCGTTAGATTGGGTTAGGTATGTTAGTTGCCCCCCCTTATGTCAATAACTATAAACATGCATCTAACCCATTGAGCGGGAGATGCTAGATATTACCTATGTATCATAGAATATCAACGAAAGGATATGTGACTGGGAAGTGTTGGATGACCATAGCTTCTCTGATCATCGTTATACTAGTTTCAGCCTTGGAGAAAAAAATGCAGTGGTTTTTTGGCTAAACAAAAGAAAGATAAATTTCGGCATACATTCTGCACTATTATCCCCTCTAGACCTGAAAGGGAAGTGGAAACTGCGAAGGGGAACCAAATCCCTGAACAACTCGCTTGCGTCAGCATGTCCTAGAGCCAATCCATGGGGCAAACAGCGACCGCCATGGTGGATCGCAGGACTGGTTGGTCTAAGGAAGGACTGCAGAAAACCCTTCAACAGGGCGAAAGCCACAAGGGCATACGATTGGGATGTCCGTCCAATGGCAGCGGGTTGTACGAACCGAATTGACCCGGTGGAGTCCTTCATCGGCAAGGACTGCCGCCTCAGTGTATAACACCCTGCTACAACAATAACAACAAATATTGGGACATCTATAAAGCTGAGCCAAGAAAATACAAGGGCGAGCTAAAAAGGGCTCAGAACAATGTCTGTGTGGAATACTGCAGCTCCGTGGAGGATACATGTGACACCTCTAGGCTAAGGAAGATCCTACCATGGAAACCTATTACGGTGGTATGAATTCAGCAGTCAGAAAACTCAGAATTTCTTTTTGATACACTTTTGCGCGGAAAACTATCCAACGGGCAACTTGGCACCGGAAGATATTGTGACTGATATGCATTCGTCAAAAGTTGCTGGTGAATGGAAAATCCTTTAAGCGATAAAAAGTTTCGACTTCTTTAAGTAGCCAGGGCCTGATGATGTTTCACTGATTGAATTACAAGCTGTGTACGATAGACTGGTTCCTTGGCTTAGGGAGATATACTCTGCTTGTACTCTTCGTCACGAACCGACACAAAGTTCATTTTCATTCCGAATGCAGAGGAAACTTACCACACGAAGGCGAAAGATTTTCGATTTATTAGTCTGTCATCATACAAGCAGAAGACTCTAGAGAGGTTGATTGAAACATATGTATCATAGGGCAAAGATAAAAAAATGCATTACTACAGGTTTGGCATTTGTAGATCTTCAAAAATGGGTTAGCAGAGACACACTTCAAGGAGGTGTACCGTCTCCTCTACTTTGAACATGTTAATGTCTATGGAACCAAATGGTGTCGAATTAGTCGCGTAAGCAAATCACGGGGCTGTTGCGGTTAAGGGATAGTCTCCCGGCATACTTCAGGAAGACCCACGTACAACTGCGAAGTGGTCTAGGCGTAAATCCGTCTAAGATGGAAGTTGTTCTATTCAACAGGAGATACTAGCAATCCATAGTGGCATCAGTCTCCTTGGGTGGAGAGAATATTCCATACAGTGAAAGCGCAAAATATCTGTGATTTTCTGGACAGTAAATTGAATTTCATACCAAACATTTTGGAAAGGGCAAGAGGAGCATCACTTGCCCTGCAAAAAGAGCCATTGGTAAAAGTTGGGAGTTTAAACCGCGTGTCATGCATTGGATGTATACTGCAGTTGTCAGACCTATAAGGCTATATGGTGTTGTGGTCTGGTGGACGACGCTTCAAATATCCACTTACTGTTCAATACTCAACCGGATCCAAAAGATGGCTTGTTTGTGCATCACAGCCTAACTGAGAACGACAAAGTTGGAGTGTAAACCTCGTGTCATACATTGGGTACATACTGCAGTTGTCAGACCTACGAGGCTATATGGTGTTGTGATCTGGTGGACGGCGCTTCAAATATCCACTTACTGTTCAATACTCAACCGGATCCAAAGGATGGCTTGTTTGTGCATCACAGCCTTACTGAGGACGACACCATCTGATGCACTGATGCTACACCTACTGCCTCTAGACCTTGTGGCTAGACAAAGTGCTGCGACCACTGCTGTGAGACTAAGGGAGCTTTGTCTTTGGTCATGCATAAGCTGCGAATTTTGTGTTATCCTTGATAAAAAGCGAGATGTTGCAGTCAGTGTGGATTGTACACTGCCTGATCCACTTATTTATGAAAAGTACTGTACCACTATTTTTGGGAGGCCACCGTAGGGTAGAGGTAAATATGTCCGCCTGTGACGCTGAATGCCTAGGTTCGAATCCTGGCGAAACCATCAGAAAAACTTTTCAGCGGTGGTTTTTCCCCTACTAATGCTGGCAACATTTTAGGGGTATTAAGCCATGTAAAACTTATCTCCAAAGAGGAGTCGCACTGCGGCACGCCGTTCGAACTCGGCTAAAAAAGAAGCCCCTTATGATAGAGCTTAAAACTTGAATCGGCCCCAAATCTTTGATATGTGAGGAGTTTGCCCCCTGTTTCCGTTCATGGGCAAAATTTGCATTACCACTATTTCTGATAAAACCGATTGGAACTACAATATTCCTGGTAAGAGAAATTGCATAGACCTTTATGCGAATGGTTCCAAACTAGTCGACCAGGTGGGTTTTGGGGTATACTCTGAAAAACCAGAACGGGTCATATCGATACCCGACCACTGCAGTGTATATCAAGCCGATATTCTAGCAATTAAAGAAGTGATGAAATGGCTACAATGAATATCACAACGACGATAGGCAAAAACTCCCCTCGACTGTAGCAGATTTCCCAACAAGTTGGTTGAACAGTTCAAAATTCTCCTGTTCTGGGAGCCGGGCCACAGAGATATCTAAGGAAGTTGTAGAGTAGATGAGCTTGCGAAACTAGGAACCGGGCCACAGAGATATCCAAGAGAGTCGTAGAGCAGACGAGCTTACAAAACTAGGAACTACCTTAGCCATTTCAGGGGAACTGGAATCTGTTGGTATACCTCTTGCGACATGAAAGCCAAGTCTTTTGGACCAGGCCCCAAGGACAATGAAGGGCAGATGGTGACACAGATCGGATTTTAAACACTCGAAAATTATGTGCTCCCATCTAGACTTTAAGAGGTCTACCTTGAGGACGCCCAGGAAGAAGAGGCTATAGAACAGTTGCTGTGTTTATATCCCGCACTGGCAGTCAAAAGGAATTCCATTTTGGGAGCTCATTGCTTTGAGAACTTGTCTGAGTTAGCGGATGTGAACATCGCAAGGTGAGGCCACCGTAGCGCAGAGGTAAGCATGTCCGCCTAAGACGCCGAAAGCCTGTGTTCGAATCCTGGCGAGACCATCAGAAAAAATTTTCAATGGTGGTTTTCCCCTCCTAATGCCGGCAACATTTGTGAGGTACTATGCCATTTCAAACTTCTCTCCAAAGGGGTGTCGCACTGCGGCACGCCGTTCGGACTCGGCTATAAAAAAGAGGCCCCTTATCATTGAGCTTCAAACTTGAATTGGACTGCACTCATAGATATGTGAGAAGTTTGCCCCTGTTCCTTAGTGGAATGTTTATGGGCAAGATTTGCATTTTTTGAACATTCGCAAATTGCCGGGGTTTTAAAAGCGATCTGGATGGTTCAACGGTTGGAACCAGATGGCATAGTGTTTCTCCTGTTCTTGGTGTCTCACAATGAACAAAAACGTTTAAGAAAGTCTGATGGCCGACTGAAAGTTAAATCTAACCTTATCCAGTGATCAACGTTTTGTGCGCTCTAAATTTAAAAGGTAACCAAAAAAAATCTTAGTGAAGAGATTCGTGCTACTCATAAGATGACTGACTATTCTCCAATCCGCGCCCTAAAGTTGGTCCAAGCCTGGTATTGTGTCCCCACCCAAGTCCTTGAAAGGCTTTCAAAGACATAGAAGTGTCAAAATGTCTCTTCATCTTTAGCACATGCTCTACACACGCTATTACCTGCCCCAACTTTTCTCAATAGGTTAGGTAAGCTTAGGTTGAAAAGAGGGTGCGGATGTTGATCCACCCCATGTCACTATGGACATACACCTAAGCCAGTAATCGGTTTGTTGTGCGCTCTCTTTGATCCATCCGTCTTCTAGATAGCAATACTAGGGTTCCGTCAACCCAAGACTGTGCCGCTGGCAGCAGTGCCGCATACTCAATTTCAAGGTTCATCTCAGGTGGCGGTAATGGCTTCGTTCGATTTATGTCGAGCTTTCTCAGAGATCGCACTATTCGAGTCGTTACAGATGGGTTCTCATCCAATGAGCGCAAATTGACCGCAGTTGTATGCCAGGACTTTGTTCTTTCTCCTTCTCTTTTTCTAATTTTCATCAACGATCTGTTGGGTCAGACATCGAAATCTGTCATTCGTACTCATTCGACCATAGGCCAAGTCTTCGAGAGATTGACGATAAGAGGCGGGTTATGGATGATACACTCTGCCAGAATTTGCTGGCCATTTCTGAGTGGGGTCGAGTGTATCGAGTAGATTTTAATGCACGGAAGACTCAGTGCTGCTTGTTGTCACACAAACGATTCGCTGACCCATTACGATCATCTTTGTCTATCAACGGTGTAGATGTTGAGCAATGAGAAGCTCTTGATGTTCTGGGCATGAAAACACAAAGTGATGTCCGTTGGGCTAAACATGTATTCGAAGTGTCGAAAGAAGCATTCAAGTTTTAGGCTTCCTTAAGCGGTGTAAGAATTACTTCACTCTGTCTGATCTTCTTAACATCTACACCACTTGCATAAGACCAAAAATGGAGTACAACTCACATGTATGGGCTAGAGCTTCAAAATCATCCCTGGAGCTACTGGACCGTGTACAGAGGAGAGCCATTGCGTTGATTGGGGACAGTGGGGTATCCATCTCTATTGCCTCCCTTGATCATCGTCGCAATGTGGGTTGTTTGGCGCTGTTCTATCGCTACTTTCAGGGTGTGTGTTCGTCTGATATTCGTCTTCTTATCCCTGATGTAAGGATGTCTGTCAGGGATACTAGACATTCCAGGAACTCACACCCGCTTATAATTGATTGGCCAGCAGACCACACAATCACATTCTAGAGAGAATTCTTATTTCGCCCGAACCGTTCGTATGTGGAATCGACTTTCGGCTAATGTTTTTCCCACGCACTTTGACATCCAAATATTTAAGACAAATGTCAATAAGCACTACATCCTTGTCCACCCCTCCAATTCCTAATTTTCTCTCGCCAACGCAAAGCACTGCATTCATAGGGGACATCCCCTGCGTGTTGACTGACAGAAAAAAAGTTATCCGATAGGAAAACTCTTCCATTCCTTCCAGATTTCCTATCGTCGCCTCGAATACATCGCTTATGATCTGCTCCCAACCTCAATCCATTCTCCCATCGCCTTAAGTCTAATAGCCGCAGTGGCTGCCTCTATGGGTCGGATATCTAGAATAGCCTCCAGTACCCTAGTGGGCGTGGTCCTCATCGCTTCGCCTATGCCAAGAAAACATGTTCTCTGAACCTGTTGTATGGTCCTTATGTTGCACTTTTTCTCAATAACAGTCCACCAAACTACTGAGGCGTAAGTAAGTATTGGTCTAATCAAGCTCCTGTACAGCCAGTGGACTATTCAGGCCCCATTTCGAGCCTACGGCCCGTCAACATAGTGCCCAACATCTGTGAGCCTTCTCTGTACGGTCCAGCATGTGACACTTCCAATTATGTTTCCTATCCATGATCACTCCTAAGTATTTGACCTTGTCAGATATCCAAATCGTTTTATTGAGGAGAGGCATATTTCTGTCTTCTCTGTGTTTACATTGAGATCCTTGGGTCTAGCCCAGTCATATGTTTATCACACCTATAATACTATATGGTGTTGTGATCTGGTGATGGCGCTTCTAAAGTCCACAAAATTCAATATTCAGCCGGATCTAAAGTATGATTTGGTTGTGCATTACAGCCGTACTGGGGATGGCACCATCTGATGCACTGGATTAAGTGCTACATTTAATGGCTCTGGATATTGTGGCTAGACAAATTGTTGCGACCACTGCTGTGAGACTGAGAGAGCTTTCTCTAAGGTCATGCGGCAGCTGCGGACTCTGCGTTATCATTCATACAATGCCCGATGTATCAGGCAGTGTGGCTTATACATTGACTGTGCCGCTTTTGGAAACACACTATCCCTGGTAATAAAAGTTACATAGACTTCGATACGGATTATTCTAAACAAAAGGACCTGGTGGGCTTTAGCATGTACTCTGAAGAACTTGGACTGGTCATATTGAGGTGGTTACCCGACCACTGTAATGCATATCAAGCGAAGACCTTGCTATGAAAGAAGTGGTGGAATGGACGATTGACATATTTATCTTCTCAGACAGTCAGGCAGTTGCCAATATTCACTTGTTCTGACTACCGGGCCACAGAGATATCCCAGGGAATTTTTGAGCCGACGATCTTGCGAGTGAAGGAACTACCTTCCACATTTCAGGGGAACTGAAATCTATGGGTATGCCTCTAGCGACATGTAAGCTAGTCTTCAGAAAAAGGTTCGAAGGTCAGGTCAAGCCTGCGGCCCGTTTTTAAACTGCAACACATCTGTGAGCCTCCTGAGTGACAATTCCAGTTCAGCTTCTTGCCCAAGATCACCCCTAAGAATTTGATCTTGTCGGGTATCCGAATCATTCTATTGAGGAAACGTGGCGCCTCAAGGTTGCTCAACTTCGTCTTCCTCGTAAATATTCAGATTTCAGTGTTCGCTGGGTTAACATTCCAAACTCTAGGTCTAGCCAAGTCATATGCCATCTCCAAGATCTTTCCGGCCTTTCTGAAGTATAACAACATCATCAGCGCAGTTGACGTTTCCGCAATGCCAATGCCAGAAATTTCCATCAGCTCCTGCTGACTTAAATGGTTGGAAGCTCCTCAAGGCTTCTTGTACCATGAAGTCTGT